>NC_090406.1:42155686-42455686 GCF_036365525.1 Heterodontus francisci
TAATTTTGCTTGTCCTCCTTAAGAGGACTCAATTTAAATAATTGGGGAGACGCCCCATAATGAATTTACTCAGCTAAACTCTGATATCCTTTGAAGTTCGGGTTAAAAATGTGACACTTGCAGGGTGCTACCCTCCTTCACACAGGGCCACCCTTTCTTGCAAGACTTTACTCTGTCCTGTCCTCCAGCACCTGACCTGCGGATGACCTCTACCACAGGACAGTGGTGAAAAATCAAGGCATGGCTTTAAAGGTAGCAATCAGCTACGACTGGAAAGCATAAACAGGCCATTCTGTCCAACTGGTCTTTATTTGCATATATGCTCCACAGCAGCCTATTCTTGCCTACTTCATTTACCCCCATCAGTATATCCTATTCCTTCCTCTGTTTATCCAGTTTTCCCCTTAAATGCATCTAAGCTATTTGCCTCAACTGCTCTTGTGGTAGGGTGTTGCATATTGCCTCTGTCTAGTAAAGAAGTTCCTCCTGAATTCCCAATTGAATTTATTCGTAACTATTTTATATTGGCCTTTATAGCCACTCCAGGCGCTGCTTCACAAACCACTGACCACCTCCAGGCGCGTATCCATTGTCTCTCGAGATAAGGAGGCCCAAAAGAAAGAAATTTTATATTTCTAAGTTTTTGAAGTTTTGGGCTCCCCCACAAGTGGAAACTTTCCCCATGTCTACCCTATCAAACCTTTCATGATTTAGATATGTCCCAGGCCAGCCCTCAGCCTTCCCTTTTCTCGCCAGCAGCCCTTTAACAGATTATGCTCCAGCTCTGTAATGTGACTGAAAGATTGTTTGTACAAATCCTATTGAATCCTACTTGGCAACTAAGCTTTGACTTTGCAACTCCGATACTAACAATGCCCACAGGCACTTTGTCTATTTTAATGACGGTGACCCCCGAGAAATGGAGTTGATCCATATCCTTGCATATCTTGCCCAGGATTGCACTTTCAGTGCAACTAGTACTAAAAGATAATCCATCTGCTACAAGTACAAAATGTGGGGTCAAGGTGCCTGTGGACTGAACCTTTGCCTCTGCTTATCTGAATATTTTCAAAAGTTCAAACTGTTCATTTGCATGAAATCTTTGTCTTTAGATTGTCTCCCACCTGAGCATTTGGGTGGTTTAGAATCTGGCCCCTCAGGTGAACCAATACCAACAAAATCTATACATCCAAAAACGACAGCACATCAAAAGTTGAAGTCATGTGGCAAAGAGAGCCTTAAGCATCCCAATTTGAACATATTACAGAGCAATTTGCTGCTGGCCAGATATGCTTAAGTCCTTTAAAAGCTGCAGAAAGTGAACACCCCTCCGACATCTCGCCGTATGAGAAGTGGGACTATTCCCTAGCAAGAGAACTAATGGCTTTTTCAGAGAGATTGTAAATGGTTCTAATGGCCCATGTTATTAGTATTGAATAGCCCATTAGCTCACACATTGGTTCAGTGAGTTTATACAGAGTAGCTGAGTTATCCCAAGTTCAATCCTCACATCCATGCAGAGTTGAGTTGATTTCAGCCAAGGCAGTGGTAATGGGAAAATGACCACTTGCCACAATATCTCTGGGTCAAGGAGTAGAAAAGACCATTCCTACTCACATCCAGTTATCCCTACTGGAAGGTCCTGTGCATTGGCATTGGTTGAGGGTGGGGTCAGGCTCGGCTGTGCAGCCCTTTCCAGTTCATTGGCATCTTGTGATTTAATGGTGTAGGGAGCACGTGTATAGCCACTTGGAGGCACTGGAGGGTAATTTCTAAAGGAGATGTATCCCAGTAATAGCACCCGCAGAGGGGCAGAATACTGGAAAAAGAATCGTGTATGAAGATTATGGGGCCCAGTGCTAAGGCATATGCCAGCCATGCCTGCTCAACTAATTCCAATATCAACACTGTGCTTGGCATGCTGGCAGAGCATGAAGGTTACTGAAGTGGCTGTTAAAGGACAAATGAGGCACAGGAGTTGACATACCCTGGGACTTAAATTTAGGCCTGCAATTGTGTTTTGGTACAATACTCAGTCTGTTGGGTCAGCTAATCATAACCAGGTTATAGTGGACTTCAACAGAACCAAGGCTTATTGCAGGACTAGGCAATGGAAAATCATCCAGGCTCGCATTCATGGTCACCTATCCAAACCGGTCTGCAGTAGATGTGTAGAAGGGATTAGGCACCATTGTGATGTTGTCTATAGTCGACTAGTCCACCACGCACTACCTGACTCACAGATGAAGAACAGCCACTGTGGGATGCCAGAGGATAACTGGAACTCTTGAGCTAAAGGAAAATAATGAGGTAGGGAGTCTTTTTGTCTTTAATCAGGGAATGGTCCACTTGTGGTAGAGGGGAAAGTTAAATTCCGTACATTTAAAAAAAAAAATCAATCCAAAAATTCCACCCCTAGGAACTTGTACTTTGTTTCTATTTATTAAATAAGAAGTGGGAGTAATTTTTTGAAATTGCACTTCTGCAAAGAAACTTCTCCTGAAGGGGAGTGCTTATCAGATATTGGGACAAATTCTGTGCTTAACATGAAACCATTAATTTTAGCCTTAATTTACTGTCATGAGTGTATTCAGTGGTGAAGAGTTAAGCTGCTTGAGATCTAATTTCTTTACTCCTACATGTTGACTTGTTGATTAATGCATTGCTGTGACAATTCTCACATTAAAAAAGATCAAGACCTGACCCAGAGGATCAGCACATGGTCAATCGATTCTGTACGCTGGGGGCTTTCAGACAAGCATTAGTATTTAGTCCTGAGATACCTTCAAAACCATTTTGACTTGCACGCAATTGAGTCTGTTAATGTCAACATGTTAGGCACCAGACAATGCCTCTGCTTTTATGCTTACCTAGATAATTTCACGAGTTCTTTTTATTCATTATGCTAGATGTTGGTATTGCGGGCAAGGTCTGCGTTTATTGTCCTCAGGAAGGTTGTACTGCGCTGTGGTTTTGTGTTCTGAAAGTACCCCCACAGTTAAGGAGCTCTAGGAACCTGACCTAGAAACAAGAAACAGGAATGTGTGTCCAAGTCAGGATGGTGTGTGACTTGAAAGTGATGCTGTTCCTATGCACCTGCTGCTCCACCTTCTAGGTGTGTGGGGGGGGGGGTGGTATTCAAGAACCTTGGTACATTGCAGCAGCTGGTTATCTAAAACCAGTGCTACCAATGACAGTCCTACCACCATTCCGCACTAAGCTAAAATGGGATTTGCTCTAGCATTCCAGCGAACCTCCCATTATTTTGGACCAGAGTTTAACTGGCAGCAGGTTTCCAGCAGGTTTCACATTAGCTTGGCAGAGGCCAAACGCCAACTCTGACACTGGTCTCCTACCCCTCCCTCTATCCTGATCTTACCACTGAACATCAAGCCATTGCTTCAGGGATTCACTGACCTCCCCTCCATAGTGCCCCAACCCCAAACAGACTCTCTCCACCTCCTTCCCAAGATCTATAAACAGGACTGCCCTGGTCGACCCATCATTTCAGCCTGTTCCTGCCACACTGAACTAATTTATTCCTATGTCAACTGTTTTTTTTCTTTCTTGTCCAGTCTTTCCCCTACATCCGTGAATCATGCCCTCCCTCACTAACATTTTCCAGTTTTCTGACCCGGACTGTGTCCTGTTCCCAATGGATATCCAATCTCTACACCTCCATCCCTCACCAGGACGGTCTGAGAGCTCTCCTCTTCCTTGAACAGAGGCCCAACCAGTCCACATCCTCTGCCTGGCTGAACTTGTTCTTACATTGAACAACATTTTTTTGCTCCTCATTTCCTCCAAATAAAGTGCTATGGGTACCTACATGGCTTATAGCTATACCTGCCTCTTTTGTGCAATTTGCGTGGAAAATTCCTTGTTCCAGTCCTACTCGGGGCCCCTCCCTCAACTCTCTCTTCCAATATATTGACTGTATCTTTTATTCATTCGGGGCATGTGGGTGTCTCTGGCTAGGCCAGCATTTATTGCTCATCCCTAATTGCCCTTGAGAAGGTGGTGGTGAGCTGCCTTCTTGAATCGTTGCAGTCATGTTGGGTAGGTACACCCACAGTGCTGGTAGAAGGGAGTTCCAGGATTTTGACCCAGCGACAGTGAAGGAATGTTGATATAGTTCCAAGTCAGGATGCTCAGTGACTTGGAGGGGAACTTTCAGGTGGTGGTGTTGCCATTCATGTGCTGCCCTTATCCTTCTAGGTGGTAGAAGTCATGGATTTGGAAGGTGCTGTCGAAGGAGCCTTGGTGCGTTGTTGCAGTGCATCTTGTAGATGGTACACACTGCTGCTGCTCTGTGTCGGTGGTGGATAGAGTGAATGTTGAATGTGATGGATGGGGTGCCCATCCAGCGGGCTGCTTTTTCCGGAGTGTTGTTAGAGCTGCACCCATCCAGGCAAATGGAGAGTATTCCATCATACTCCTGACTTGTGCCTTGTAAATGGTGGACAGGCTTTGGGGAGAAAGGAAGTGAGTTACTCGCTGCAGGACTCCCAGTCTCACTTGCTCTTGCAGCTACAGTATTTATGTGGCTAGTGCCGTTCAAATTGTGGTCAATGGTAACCCCCAGGATGTTAGTGGGGGATTCAGCGATGGTAATGCCATTGAATGTCAAGGGGAGATGGTTAGATTCTCTCTTGTTGGAGATGGTCATTGCCTGGCACTTGTGTGGCATGAATGTTACTTGACACTTATCAGCCCAAGCCAGAATATTGTCCAGGTCTTGCTCCACCTGGACACTGGCTGCTTCAGTATCTGAGGAGTCGTGAATGTTACTGAACATTGTGCAATCATCAGTAAACATCCCCACTTCTGACCTTATGATGGAGGGAAGGTCATTAAAGCAGCTGAAGGTGGCTGGGCCTAGGACACTACCCTGAGGAGAAACTCCTGCAGTGATTGTGCTGGGACTAAGATGATTGACCTCCAACAACCGGAACCACCTTCCTTTGTGCTAGGTATGACTTCAACCAGCGGAGAGTTTTCCCAATTCCCGCTGACTCCAGTTTTGCTAGGGCTCCTTGCTAGGCCATACTCTGTCAAATGCTGCTTTGATGTCAAGGGCAGTCACTCTCATCTCACCTCGAGTTCAGCTCTTTTGTCCATGTTTGGACCAAGGCTGTAATGAGGTCAGGAGCTGAGTGGCCCTGGTGGAACCCAAACTGAGGGTCAGCAATAATCTGCTCACTGATGAAGTGCTGCTTGATAGCACTATCAATGGCCCCTTCCTTCAGTGCTGTTTCTTGCTCTTGCCCTCAACTGGGAGATTTCATCAACTCTTGCTTCCAATTTCCATTCTTTTCTTGCTTCACATGGTCCATATTCATCTCCTGATTCCATTTCTGGAAATAGGTCATCAACCAATATTCACTAAGCCCACAGATACCTTGACTACACTTCCTCACACCCTGCTTCCTGTCAGGACTTGATTTTCTATTCTCCCAGTTTCACCATCTGCCACATCTGTTTGGACAATGGAACCTTCCATACTGGTACTTCCGATTTATGTCTTTCTTTAATCGAGGATTTTCCCCCTTTTCCCCCTTCCCCCCCCCTCCCCCACCCCCTCACCCCACACACACACACCACCAACCACTGAGGCTGACTGAGCCCTTGACTGTGTCCATTCTATTTCTCACACTTCAGCTCTTGCCCCTTCTCCTCCTGCCCAGAACTGCAATAGGGTTTGCCTTGTCCCCACCTTCCACTCCACCAGCCTCCATATTCATCAGATCATATTTCTGTCATTTCCAGTGTGATGCCACCACCAAATACATCTTCCCCTCCCCTTTCACCAATCCAATGGGATTGTTTGCTCCGTGATACCCTTGTCATCATAGCCCTGTCCTATGGCACCTGACTATGTAAGTGCAGGCGATGCAACACTTGACCTCTTGCCTCATCCCTTCACACTGTTTAAGGCTTCAAACACTGAGGTGAAACAGTAATTTACATGTGCTACTTTAAATTTGGTATAGTGTAATTACTATGTCGTCTCCTCTGCATCAGGGAGACCAAACAGAATAGCTAACTGCTTTGCAGAATACCCGTGTTCAGTCCACAAGTGTGACCCTGGGCATCCAGTTGCCGGTCATTTTAATTCTTCACCTTACTCCCACTCTGACCTTTCTGTCCTTGACCTGCAAAGTGTTCCAAAGAAGCTCAATGCAAGTTTATGGAACTGCACCTCATCTTTCAACTGGGCACTTTACAGGCTTCTGGGCTCAACATTTTTTCAGTCAGAGATACAGCACTGAAACAGGCCCTTCGGCCCACCGAGTCTGTGCCGACCAACAACCACCCATTTATACTAATCCTACGTTAACCCCATATTCCCTACCTTCCCTCAATTCTCCTACCACCTACCTACACTAGGGGCAATTTACAATGGCCAATTTACCAATCAACCTGCAAGTCTTTGGCTGTGGGAGGAAACCGGAGCATCTGGTGGAAACCCACACGGTCACAGGGAGAACTTACAAACTCCGCACAGGCAGTACCCAGAACCGAACCCAGGTCGCTGGAGCTGTGAGGCAGTGGTTAGCACCGCAGCGCCACTGTGCCGCCTGAACATTGAGTTGCACAATTTAAAGTCGTAATTTCTGCCCACATTTAGTGACTTTTTTTTTTTCTTTGGTTTGGTTTATTCTCTTGTTTTCCCTTTTTATTTTGCTTTCCGATGGCAACTATTTAGGATACTGCCAGTCACATCTCTGGACACATTTGTTTCTTTACATGCCCCATTACCACTCCAATTGGCCTTGCACCATGAAACCTTTTGTCACTTAATCTCTCGTGCCCTCCACCCAATCAAACATTCCCTTTTTCGTTCTTCCTCCATTTCACTCGTTCAAAGCCTATTGCATTTCAGACTTTTCCCAGTTCTGATGAAAGGTCACAGATCTAAAACATTTACTGTTTCTCTCTCCACTGATGCTGCCTGATCTGCTGAATATTTCCCATATTGTCTGTCTTTTATTTAGAGATACAGCACTGAAACAGGCCCTTCGGCTCACCGAGTCTGTGCCGACCATCCACCACCCATTTTCAGATTTCCAGCATCTGCAGTGTTTTTTTGCTCCAGTAAGGAAGGTCTTTGCTCTCCTGGTACATTGAGTCCTATAGAAAAAGGACAGCAATTGCATGGAGGATGGGCACATCAATACAAATCACTTAAAGCTAGTAGATGGATACAAAATCAAAATGGTTATTGGAGTACTGGCCTTTCTTTGGAGGACAACAGTACATAGGGAAGAAAGTTGTGCTTCAGTTGTACAAAGCCTTGGTCAGACCCCATCTGGAGTATTATGTTCCATTGTACCACTCTTCCTCAAGAAGGATATAATTGCCTTGGAGGGAGTGCAATGCACATTCACCAGAATGATCGGGGTTTGGATGGTTAAAATTGAGAATAGGTTGCATAACTTGGTTAGTGTTTTCATGACCATCAGTTTGAGGGGTGATTTGATCAAGGTGTTCAAGATGTTAAATGAATTTGATAGTTTCTGCTATTTTCTGAATTTCCCCAGAGGAAATAGGGTAACCAGGTGATAATCCCTGATTTCCTTAGCTTCACCATAAATAGCTATGCCTTCAGTTGCTTGGACTCTAAGCTTTGGAATGCCCTCCCAAAATGCTGTCTCTATCTCTTTTTCTACTTTTAAGATGTTCCTTTTGAAACCTACAGCTTTTGATCACCTGCCCTAAACTCCTCATGTGGTTCAGTGTCATTTTGCATAATACCCGTGAAGCTTTTGGATGCTTTTAGATGTTAAAGGTGCAATATAAATTAGAACTAGATCACTTGAGAAGGAAATCTGTAATCTCTTTGTCATGCAGAGGGTACTTCACATCTGGAAGTCTCTGCCCCAGAAGGTGTGGATGCTGGGACAATTGCAGCTTTTAAGAATTAAGATTTTTTGTTGAGTAAGTGTGTGTGGGTGGGGGAGGGGGAAAATGTGGAGCCATACACACACACTTATTTGGCAGTGGGAGGCCTGAGCATCAACAGTTAGATGTAGTTTGCTCATCCTGCACAGATCCCATTGCATTGGTGAGTCAGCATTGAAAGTGTTAATCCTATCTCTTCCTCGGGCTGATGCTAATTATGTGAATGTTGTTTTCACCTTTCAGCTGCGACATTGAAAAGCTGAATAGCTTTTTATGTGCTGAGGGAGCAGCTGTGTCCTGTATATCAGGAAATGGGTGAAACAATAGCCACCTAGTAAGAGACTCATTACAGCAAATCTGTATCTTCCATATTATGCAGGAACACTTGTTGTTCATTGAATATTCCCAGTTTAGAATCGAAAACGATTATTTGTCAGTCAGGATTTATATGTTGACTAGGTTTACAAATTTGGCTGGGGTGAAATCTACTTGCCTATTCTATTAATTTTTCTCTTGCATAAATATCTATCTTACATAGTAAGAAAAATATACGCAGGAAACTTACTTTCCACAAAAACAGAGTACCATTTTTCTAAACCACCATTAGAGGCCACAATTTCAGCCATTACTATCCTGTCCTCTGGATCTTGCTCCCAAAATTTCAACATCCTGCTGCCCTCAAGCTCTGCTTACAAAAGGCCCAGATAAAGTGATGGATGTTCTGACTGCGAGATGACCGCCCCATGAATACTTCCCTGAGGTTTCCACAGCCTAAAGTTGGCGCAATGATGATCAGGAGGTCACTATAGCAACTGGTCAATTAGATTCCAGTTTGTAACTCTAACCTGGGGATGCATTATTCCATGTATAAAGCATTTGATCTCCTTAATTAGATTTCAGTCTGTGTAACTCCACTCCCAAGTAAAATTATCTGAATATAAAAGGAATGAACACCATTGCATTTTTGTCGCAACATATGCTGAGCTTTAAATCTCATCTGTGTATTGTGCACATGTTATTTGCTTTCCTAACGATATCTGAAGGGTCAAAAGATTAATGAGCAGGATCGCTGATCTTTCCACCCCCTAGGCTAGGCTAGGGGTACTGGGGCCCAATAGTAGTAGCCCAACTGCAAGCTGAACACACTCGAGGGTTCATACCTGGCATCTTCCTGCTCTGTGGAGCTGAATTCCACACTGGGCAGTGCACTTTGGCTCTTGATAGTTCAGTTGGTCTCATAATTTGAAAAAGCACAGGAGCTGAGCACATTTATGAGACTCCAGTGTAATTCTGAGAGGCTGTTGTTGGAGGTCCTACCTTTCAGATGAAATGTTAAGCTGTCTGTTCTGGTGGGTTTGGTGAATATCAAAGATCTCACTGTTATTTGAAGAGGAGGGTCCCAGGGTCCTGACTCAACATGAACAGAAATGATTAAACTGACAAACTGGCCATTCATCTCATTGCTGTTTCCCATGTAAATTAAGCACCAATGCCTGAGATTCCAGTGTGATTTGTTGGGGTGTAACCAGGAAAAAAATTTAAAACCATTTTTCTAAAATCATAAATTGTCTTTCACCTGATCTTTCATTGTCAACATCAGTGCTGATAAAAGGGGACAGTACATATAGCATTGTCTGCGTGTCTTAATCTCGATCATAAACACACAAAGAAAAAAAACACATTTAAAATGACAAATAAGGCTGAACTCAAATGACTCTTTTTTTGAAGATCTACCTTGAATTGTGCAGTCACTGTTTCAGTGTTATTAGGTTTGGATACTACACCAGAATCCTCACTCTTGTTTTTGCATTACTAACCGCTTTTAGTTGCAAGATTTTTCCACTGGCAGTCCCAATAAATTTATATGCATACCTGATTTAGTGGACTGGGCATCTGATTTTTCAGGGTCAACCTCTTCTATTTGGAAGGAGTGCCATCATCAGGCATATGGTACCCACTGCCACCCATTAGGTGCTGTTGCATTGTAGCTCTGTTTACAAGAGAGCTGTCCTTCACTGACTTCTCCCATGCTTTTCTGCCCCATTTAGTTCGTCACCAAGCAGAAGTTAAGTTGTTGAATACAGTAGCCAGTTTGCTGGGATGAATTAAAGCCTGGCTGGGGTCTGAAATTAAAGCCCGACCTGACAACAGCCAACCTGGGCCAGAGTCCTTTAAATTTTTTTAAATGCCTGACCTGAAAATAACATACATTGTTGAAACAGAAAAAAATCGTAGATTAAAACAAAAACAATACAGAACAGAACAGTACAGTCCAATCCGACCTGAGCCAGAATGTAGTCGGCTTTGGTCATGTATCCAGGCTTCAGGATGAATTGGGTTGGGTGGTTTGCATCTCCAGCTAAGAGGATTATCCACTCTTGGTTTTGTGATTCCAACTTTATTTATAAATATTGAGAATTTAAATTCTCAAACTTCCATGGTGGGGCTTGAACCCATATTCCCTGGATCTCTAATCCAATGATGTATTCATTGGTATACAACACAGGAACAGGCCCTTCAGCCCATCATGTCTGTGCTGGTCATCAAGCATCTATCTATTCTAATCCCATTTTCCAGCACTTGACCTGTAGCTTTATATGCTATGGTGTTTCAAGACAGTGTGTTCCAGATTCCAACCACCCTCTGGGTGAAAACATTTTTCCTCAAATCCCCTCAAAAACCTCCTGCCCCTATCTTAAATCTATACTCCCTGGCTTTTGACACCTCTGCTAAGGGAAAAAGTTTCTTCCTATCTATGCCCCTCGTAATTTTGTACACGTCTATCAGGACTCTCCTCAGTCTTCTCAACTCTAAGAAAAACAACCCTAGCCTATCCTGTCTCTCTTCATAGCTGAAATGCTCCAGCCCAAGCAACATCCTGGTGAATCTCCTCTGCACCCTCTCCAGGGCAATCACATCCTTCCTGTAGTGTGGCACCCAGAACTGTACACCGTACTCCAGCTGTGGTCTAACTAGCGTTTTATACAGCTCCATCTTAACCTCCCTGCTCCTATATTCTATGCCTTGACTAATAAAGGCAAGTATCCCATATGCCTTCCTAACCAACTTATCTACCTGTGCTGCTGCCTTCAGTGATCTATGGACAAGTACACCAAGGTCCCTCTGACCCTCTGTACTTCCTAGGGTCCTACCACCCATTGTATTCCCCTGACTTGTTCACCCTCCCAAAATGCATCACCTCACACTTCTCAGGATTAAATTCCATTTGCCACTGCTCTGCCCATTTTATCAGCCCATTTATATTGTCCTGTAATCTAAGGTTTTCCTCCTCACTATTTACAACACCATTAATTTTCATGTCATTTGTGAACTTACTGACCATACCTCCTATGTTCATGTCTAAATCATTAATGTACACTACAAACAGCAAGGGTCCCAGCATCGATCTCTGCAGTACACCACTGGTCACAGGCTTCCAATTACAAAAAACAACCCTCAACCATCACCCTCTGTCTCCTGCTACTAAGCTAATTTTGGATCCACTTTGCTAATTTGCCCTAGATACCATGGGCTCTTAGCTTCTTAACTAATCTCCCATGTGGGACCTTCTCAAAGCCTTACTGAAGTCCATGTAGACGACATCAACTGCTTTACTCTCATCTACACATCTAGCCACCTCCAAACTTCAATCAAGTTTGTTAGACACGATGTCCCCCTGACAAAGCCATGCTGACTATCCCTGATTAATCCCTACCTCGCCGAGTGGAGATTAATCCTGTCCCTCAGAAATTTTTCCAATAGTTTCCCTACCATTGATGTTAGACTCACTGGCCTGTAATTACCTGGTTTATCTCTGTTTACCCTTCTTGAATAATGGTACCACATTCGCTGTCCTCCAGTCCTCTGGCATTTCTCCTGTGGCCAAGGAGGATTTGAAAATTTGTGTCAGAGCCTCTGCTATCTCCTCCCTTGCCTCACATAACAACCTGAGATGCATCTCATCTGGGCCTGGGGATTTATCCACTTTTAAGCCCGCTAAAACCTCTAATACCTCTTCCCTTTCAATGCTAATCCGTTCAAGTATATCACAATCCCCCTCCCTGATCTCTACACCTACATCGTCCTTCTCCATAGTGAACACAGATGAAAAGTAATCATTCCAAACCTTACCTACACCCTCTGGCTCCACACACAGATTGCCATTTTGGTCCTTAATGGGCCCTACACTTACCTTGGTTATCCTCATGCCCTTAATATACTTGAAACACCTTGGGATTTTCCTTTATCTTGCCCACCAGTGTTTTTTCATATCCCCTCTTCGCTCTCCTAATGACTTTAAGTAACCCCCCCCCCCCTACATTTTCTATACTCCAGGGCCTCTGCTGTTTTCAGCCCACTGAATCTGCCATAAGCCTTTCTTTCCTTATCCAATCCTCTATATCCCTTGACATCCAGGGTTCCCTGGACTTGTTGGTCCTACCCTTCACCTTTACGGGAACACGTTGGCCCTGAACACTCTTTCCTTTTTGAAGGACTCCCATGGGTTTGATGTAGACTTTCCTACAAGTAGCTGTTCCCAGTCCACTTTGGCCAGATCCTGTTTTATCATATTTAAATCAGCTTTCTCCTAATTCAGTACCTTTTTATTTCTGGTACATCTTTGTCCTTTTCCATAACTACCTTAAATCTTAGTTATGGTAACTATTCCTGAAATGCTCCCCCACTGACACTTCTGCCACTTATCCAGCTTCATTTCTTAGGATTAAGTCCAGTACCGCACCTTCTCGTCGGACTTTCTACGTGCTGGCTCAAAAAGTTCTCCTGTATACACTTTAAAAATTCTAACCCCTTCTAAACCTTTTGTACTAAGACTATCTCCGTTGATATTGGGGAAGTTGAAATCCCCTACTACTATTTTTACACACCTGAAATTTGCCTACATATCTGCTCCTCTATCTCTCCCTGACTGTTAGTCTGTTTGGAGGCCTGTAGTACACTCCCGGCCAAGTGATTGCCCCCTTTTTGTTTCTAAGTTCTACCCATCTGGCCTCATTTGAGGAACCATCTAAGGTATCACTCCTCCTTGCTGCAGTAATTGACTCTTTAATCAATAGTGCAATGCCACCTCCTCTTTACACCCTGCCCCAACCGTCATACCTGAAGATTCTATATCCTGGAATATTGAGCTGCCAGTCCTTTCCTTCCCTCAACCATGTCTTTGTGATGGCACTACAATGGTTTGCAGTCCACCATAGACATGCATGATCTATAGTTTACAGATGACTGCAGTGTTGCCCACTCTGCTCCAGATTTGCAAGCCGCTTTCAATCTCCAATTCTGCATCCAAGAGACTCGGCTGGTCTTTGAATGTTGCCAAAACAAAACTCTTATCAACCCACACCTTCCATATATGTTGAAAGAGACTTTGGAATATGTTGAGCACTTGCCATTCCTTGGCAGCCATCTCTCTCAAAAGGCCACCATTGACTAAGGAGGTCCAACACCAGATTAGCAGTGCCAGCTCAGCCTTGTACAAACTACGGCAGTGAGTGTTTGACAACAAAGACCCCTGCAAGCCAACAAAAGTCTTGGTGTACAGAGCAGTTGTTGTCACCATACTCCTGTACTGCAGTGAGACCTGGATTGTGTATCAGTGACACAAACAATGCCTCCGCCACATCCTCCTGTTTCAATGGGAGGACTGTTGAACAAACACTATGTCCTTCTTGAAGCCAGCTCCGCAAGCATTCAGGAAAAACGCCTGCAAAACCAACTTTGATGGACTGGGCAATGTATCCGGATGGCTGAAAACTGTATTCGCTGCCAGGTCCTGGTTTTTCAACACTCAAATGGCCAGCATTCCAGGGGAGAACAAAGCAAATGCTTTAAAGACACTCTGAAGCTCTCTTTGAAGCGCAGCAACACTGACATTGATAACTGGGAGGAATTTGCTACCAATCGTTCAAAATGACGACAACTTGTCCATCAAGCTGCATCATGCTTTGAGTCCAAACGCCTTGAGGCAGAGCAGTGGCAGAAAAGGAAGCAAATCCCGCACTCCCCGGTCCCACTACCTCATGGGATGTCTTGCCCCATCTGCGCAAAGATCTGTGGGTCGAGAATCGGCCTGTTTCGTCACCTGAAGACCCATGGCAGAAACTAGTGAACTTGAGTAGACCTCAAATCGTGGGACAGCCGACGAGAATATAATACTGTAATAAAAGCAAAATACTGCAGATGCTGGAAATCTGAATTATAAACAAGAAATGCTGGAGATGTGTGGAGAGAGAAGCAGCGTTAACGTTTCAGGTCAGTGACCCTTCAGAATATAATACTATATGCTATCCTGCACCCTGTGGGAACTTCAGGACTCCTTGCATTTTGTGGGACCATGTGTGTAGCATGTGTCTCCAGCTGCTTGAGCATGAGTGAGGATAACTTGCCTGGATCATCTGTTCCAGGAGGTGATAACCTCACAGACAGTAGGAGTTTAGGATGGTAGATGGTTGGTCATCTCAGACAGGAAGCAGAGGAATCTGGGGTGTGTGCAGTGCAGTGGTTAGCACCGCAGCCTCACAGCTCCAGCGACCCGGGTTCAATTCTGGGTCCTGCCTGTGTGGAGTTTACAAGTTCTCCCTGTGTCTGCGTGGGTTTCCTCCGGGTGCTCCGGTTTCCTCCCACATGCCAAAGACTTGCAGGTTGATAGGTAAATTGGCCATTATAAATTGCCCCTAGTGTAGGTAGGTGGTAGGGAAATATAGGGACAGGTGGGAATGTGGTAGGAATATGGGATTAGTGTAGGATTAGTATAAATGGGTGGTTGATGTTCGGCACAGACTCGGTGGGCCGAAGGGCCTGTTTCAGTGCTGTATCTCTAATCTAATCTAATAACAGCAGACTAAAACAGACTAAGGAATACAAAAACAGGATTACAAGGCATGTATGTAAATGCACACAGTGTGGTCGGTAAGGTTGGTGAGCTGCAGGCACAAATAGCCATGTGGGGATATGATATAGTCACAATAACAAATGTAGCTTAATGGTGAGGACTGGGTGCTCCAGATGTGGACTCACCAATGCCTGTAGAGCTGAAGCATAACCTCCCTACTTTTGTATTCAATTCCCCTAGGGATAAACTATAACATTCTATTAGCTTTCCTAATTGTGCTGTACCTGCATGCTAACCTTTTGCAATTCATGCACTAGGACGCCTAGATTCCTCTGCATCTCTGAGCTCAGCAATCTCTCCATTTAGATCATATGCTTTTTTATCATTCTTCCTGCCAAAATGGACAATAACTCAATTTCCCACATTATACTCAATTTGCCAGGTCTTTGCCCACTCACTTGACCTACCTATATCCCTTTGTAGCCTCCTTGTGTCAAATCCCCTACTATTACTGCCCTATTATTCTTGCACTTCTCAGGTTTGCCTACATATCTGCTCTTCTATCTCCCTCTGACTGGGGGGTCTATAGTACACTCCCAGCCGTGTGATTGCCCCCTTTTTTTTTTTTTTGTTCCTCAGCTCAATCCATATGGCCTCATTTGATGAACCTTCCAACATATCCTTCCTCACAGCTGTAATAGTTTCCTTGACCAAAATTGCCACTCTCCATTTCTTATTCCCCTCCCTATCACATCTGAAAATCTTGTAACTAGGAGCTGCCATTCCTGTTGCCCCTCAAGTCATGTTTCTGTAATAGCTATGATATCATACTGCCATATGTCTATCTGTGCCCTCAGCTCATCTGCTTTATTTGCTCTACTTCTTGCATTGAAATAGATACCCTTGAGCACTGCCAAACTTTTTTATTTTCTAACCTTTGTTTCTGCTGTTTTCTAGACTCATCCATTAACTTTCATTTTCATTTCTGAATTTGTCCAAACTGAGTCTACCCTCTGGTCCCCATCCTCCTGCCAAACTAGTTTAAACAGTTCTGAATACCTGTTGGAGAGTGAGATGCACTTGGGGGTCTGGAGTTAATGGATGGGGGTGGAAATTGATGGGCAGGATGTGCTGGAAAAGCTAGCTAGGCTTCGTGAGTAAGTTGCCTGGCCTGGATGGCTTGCATCCTGGGTTGCTAAAGGAAGTCAGTGTGGAAGGGCTTCCCATAATCTTTCACTCTTCCCTAGATATGAGGGAGGTTCCAGAAGATTGGAGAGTGGCAAACATGACCCCCTCATTCAAGGTCATGCATAATGACGACAGGCTGGTCAATTTAACATCAGTGGTGGGTAAGGTTTAAAAAACTATAATCAGAAAAAATCAATAGGCACTCAGATTTGACTTCAGGATAGCCAGCATGGATTTGTAAAAGGCAGATATGAAACAACAAAACGCTGTGAAGACTCAAATAAAAAGGGAGGGGAAAATGCATTTGGTATCATTCCAGACCTTCCCTTTTGTTTTTCCGCTCTCCCATTTGACCTACTTAAAACCTATTGCATTTCGAACTTATCCAGTTCTGATGAAAGGTCATCAAACTGAAACATTAACCCTGTCTGTCTTTCCACAAATGTTGCCAGCTTTGCCTACGTAACAGTCACTTCACTGGATTGTAATTCAAGCTCCTCTTCTTTGGCCTCCTTATCTCGAGAGACAATGGGTAAGTGTCTGGAGGTGGTCAGTGGTGTGTGGAGCAGCGCCTGGAGTGGCTATAAAGGCCAATTCTAGAGTGACCGGCTCTTCCACAGTTGCTGCAGAAAAATTTGTTTGTCGGGGCTGTTACACAGTTGGCACTCCCCTTGCGCTTCTGTCTTTTTTCCTGCCAACTGCTAAGTCTCTTCGACTTGCCACACTTTAGCCCCACCTTTATGGCTGCCTGCCAGCTCTGGCGAACGCTGGCAACTGACTCCCACGACTTGTGATCAATGTCACAGGATTTCATGTCGCGTTTGCAGACGTCTTTAAAGCGGAGACATGGACGGCCGGTGGGTCTGATACCAGTGGCGATCTCGCTGTACAATGTGTCTTTGGGGATCCTGCCATCTTCCATGCGGCTCACGTGGTCAAGCTATGCATGTGGTTATTGAGATGTTTAAGATGCAACAGAGTACTGTGTAAAATCAAGTCTTTCTATTCTTTCTCTTGCCCTTTCCCCACAATGTGTTGCACATTTTGTGGCTAACATCTTATAACAGAAGGTGAGTGTGATGGCTGGTCCAAATTTATTTTTTTTAGGCTGAGTCGGAGCTTTCAACCATAGTTGCATAAATCCGATCACAAGTACAAAGTTGCTATAACATTCAAACATTTTGATGCAAAACAGATTCAAGTTTGGGCAAGAGAAAACTATTTGGGGCCTGTTTTTCTGCACTCTTGTCAAGTAGAATGGTCAGTGGATTTTAAAAGTATTGTCGCATGCAGTTATCAATATAAAATAACTGAAATATTAATTCAAGGGTGTTGTGATTTGTCAATGTTACGACCCTGCCTTGACCTACAATGAGCTCCTTCTCTAGTTTAGAACACACTATGCAATGCCTGACTAATTAAATTGAATAGCAATGTGGACCTCACCATCTTAAAGGCCTTGATCACTAAGGCTATTTGTCAGCACTTTCTCATTTCTGCGTTTCTATGTCTTCGTGTCCAGCTCAAATTGTCTGCCATCATTTTGCAACTCTGGATAAAATGCTACCTCCCAGCTCCCTGGCCATCCACTGCCATTAGCCCATTGCTGCTTTCAGCTGATTCAACAGCTTCCTTCCTTCTGCTTTTGACGCATTCAAGTCTGCCAGACTCCTCATGGCTTCCACTTCTGTTGCTCTCACTGTTACAGCACCTACCTTTTTTTTTGTATTTCAAAACAGCAGGCTGCAGATTCAAGTACATATGATGTACGGACAGCCTGGCTGTCCAATGCCCATCTAGCTTGATCACGTGAAAAACTATAACCTTTGCAACCAAACAATTCAATTACTCCTGAATCATCCTGAATGACGGGGAACATCCTAGACTTCCCAACTACAAACTGTCTTCTTTGAGCTTCACTCCTAAGGCCCAGTAACCTTTTATATGATAAAAGAAAAATACTGCAGATGCTGGAAATACTCAGCAGGTCTGGCAGCATCTGTGGAGAGGGAAGCAGAATTAACGTTTCAGGTCAGTGACCCTTCATCAAAACTGGCAAATGTTAGAAATGTAATAGGTTTTAAGCAAATAAAGTGGGGGTGGGGCAAGAGGTAACAAAAGGGAAGGTGTTCATAGGACAGAGGGTCACAGAGAATAACTGACCAGAAGGTCATGGAGCAGAGGCAAATGGTATGGTAATGGTGTGGTGAAAGACAAAGCGTTAGTGCAGAGAGGGTGTTAATTGACAGAAAAATGAACAGCCCTGGCCCAAAGCACAAACATTTAAAAAAAAAAAGTGGGCAGGCACATGCTTTAAAAAAAAAAATGATGAAACAAACTAAAATAAAATAAACAAATAAATAATAAAGAAAAAAATAACAAAAAATACAAAGGGGGGCCCGTCATGCTCTGAAATTATTGAACTCAATGTTCAGTCTGGCAGGCTGTAGTGTGCCTAATCAGTAAATGAGATGCTGTTCCTTGAGCTTGTATTGATATTCACTGGAACACTGCAGCAAGTCCAGGACAGATATGTCGGCATGAGAGCAGGGGGGTGTGTTGAAATGGCCAGCAACCGTAAGCTCGGAGCCATGTTTTCGGACTGAGTGGAGGCGTTCTGCGAAGCGGTCACCTAATCTGCATTTGGTCTCCAACATAGAGATCACATTGTGAGCAGTGAACACAGTATACTAAATTGAAAGAAGTACAAGTAAATAGCTGCTTCACCTGAAAGGAGTGTTTGGGGCCTTGGATAGTGAGGAGAGAGGAGGTAAAAGGGCAGGTGTTAGATTTCCTGTGATTGCATGGGAAGGGCACAAAGTATTGGGGTAATGGAGGAGTGGACCAGGGTGTCGTGGAGGGAACAATCCCTTTGGAATGCTGAGGGGAGGGGAAGATGCATTTGGTATTGACTTCATGCTGGACATGGTGGAGGATGATCCTTTGGAAGCTGATAGAGTGGAAAGTGAGGACAATGGGAACCCTGTAACCTCTTCTCTGGATAACTTCAATTCATAGGCATTGAATGCTCAGGGCTTCTCCAATGCCATGTTACCATAGTTAGAGTACAGATAGGCACTTTGAGCAGAGTTAAGTCAAAGTAACAGCAAAATCTCAAAAGTACTATAACTGGCAAAAAAACAAACACCAACCTTCAGCAGCACTATGTAAAATAGCCTGTGTGGTATTCACCTCTGGTATAATTTGCAGCAACTCTTAATGCCACTGATATAGTGGTAATTATTTGGGGCTGAAATGGAGGACAATGAGCTGGAGGTATTAGCCACATAGCCATTTAAATATGGAAAAATGGACTTCTGGGACTAAAGGAAAATAATCTTTTGGGGGAGGAGATTGCAGATGCAGTTTTAATGGTGGATCTGAGGCATTTTACCTTGTTTATACTCCAAATTGGCCCCCAGATGGGTGGTAATCCTAGCCAGTAATTCATAATGAAATACAAGAATACTAGAATATATTGGTATAAAATTGTGACTAAATTACACATGTGCACCCTGGCCCAATTACCTTCATGAATGCTTCACCTAAACATTATACTTTTTAACCCATCTGTGCAATGTTACTGGAGATTGTCTTTGTCTAGTATCGATAAAATACTAGACAAAGGGGGAATTATTAGAAGCTTGGTCAGAGGTAGGTTTTAAGGAGTACCTTTTTAAAGGAGAGAGAGGTAGAAGCGGAGACATTCAGGGAGGGAATGGTTTAATAGACTGAAGGCATGGTTGCCAATGGTGGAGCGAGAGGTGGTTGGTGGTGGTGCAGTTGCACAAAAGGCCAGAGTTACAAGAATGTGGAGTTCCTGGAGGGTTGTAGGTCTGGAGAGGGTACAAAGATGGAGAGGAGCTGAGGCCATGGAGGGATTTGAACACACATTTTAAAATCCAGGTGTTGATGAGCCAGTGTAGATCTGCAAGCACAGGAGTGCTGAGCTGGGGCTTGGTACAAGCAGCAGAATTTTGTGATAAAGCTAGTTTATGGAGGGCGGAAGATGGGAGGCCAGCCAGGAAAGCATTGGAATAGTAAAGTGTGGCAGTAAGAAACATGGATGAGGATTTGGCATCTGATAAATTGAGGCAACAGTGGAGACAGGTAACATTTATGGAGGTGGTTTTGCTAATTGAGAGCATGTGGTCTCAGAAGCTCAGCTGGGGTCAAATAGGATGTCGAGGTTGTGTCCCAATACTTCCTCCATTTGTGATTTGCATATGGTTAATCTGGTCACTGAAGTGCCTGAAACCACTGTATGGGAACTCTGAAATTATAATTCATCTTCCCTGATGGGTAACAAAGATGACTGATATTTCAGCTGTGATAGGTGGCTTCATTAGGAAGCAGAACTTTAGTATGCCAGTACCGCAGAAATGTTGAGCTGTCCTTCAGATGAGATGTTAAACTGGTAATTATAGACCTGTGAGCCTTACTTCGGTTGTGGGTAAAATGTTGGAAAAGGTTATAAGAGGCAGGATGTATAATCATCTTGAAAAGAATAAGTTCATTAGCGATAGTCAGCACGGTTTTGTGAAGGGTAGGTCGTGCCTCACAAACCTTATTGAGTTTTTCGAGAAGGTGACCAAACAGGTGGATGAGGGTAAAGCAGTGGATGTGGTGTATATGGATTTCAGTAAGGCGTTTGATAAGGTTCCCCATGGTAGGCTATTGCAGAAAATACGGAAGTATGGGGTTGAAGGTGATTTAGAGCTTTGGATCAGAAATTGGCTAGCTGAAAGAAGACAGAGGGTGGTGGTTGATGGCAAATGTTCATCCTGGAGTTTAGTTACTAGTGGTGTACTGCAAGGATCTGTTTTGGGGCCACTGCTGTTTGTCATTTTTATAAATGACCTGGAAGAGGGTGTAGAAGGGTGGGTTAGTAAATTTGCGGATGACACTAAGGTCGGTGGAGTTGTGGATAGTGCCGAAGGATGTTGTAGGGTACAGAGGGACATAGATAGGCTGCAGAGCTGGGCTGAGAGATGGCAAATGGAGTTTAATGCGGAAAAGTGCGAGGTGATTCACTTTGGAAGGAGTAACAGGAATGCAGAGTACTGGGCTAATGGGAAGATTCTTGGTAGTGTAGATGAACAGAGAGATCTTGGTGTCCAGGTGCATAAATCTCTGAAAGTTGCTACCCAGGTTAATAGGGCTGTTAAGAAGGCATATGGTGTGTTAGCTTTTATTAGTAGGGGGATCGAGTTTCGGAGCCACGATGTCATGCTGCAGCTGTACAAAACTCTGGTGAGACCGCACCTGGAGTATTGCGTGCAGTTCTGGTCACCGCATTATAGGAAGGATGTGGAAGCTTTGGAAAGGGTGCAGAGGAGATTTACTAGGATGTTGCCTGGTATGGAGGGAAGGTCTTACGAGGAAAGGCTGAGGGACTTGAGGTTGTTTTCGTTGGAGAGAAGGAGGAGGAGAGGTGACTTAATAGAGACATATAAGATAATCAGAGGGTTAGATAGGGTGGATAGTGAGAGTCTTTTTCCTCGGATGGTGATGGCAAACACGAGGGGACATAGCTTTAAGTTGAGGGGTGATAGATATCGGACAGATGTCAGAGGTAGTTTCTTTACTCGGAGAGTAGTAGGGGCGTGGAACGCCCTGCCTGCAAAAGTAGTAGACTCGCCAACTTTAAGGGCATTTAAGTGGTCATTGGATAGACATATGGATGAAAATGGAATAGTGTAGGTCAGATGGTTTCACAGGTCAGCGCAACATCGAGGGCCAAAGGGCCTGTACTGCGCTGTAATGTTCTAATTCTAACCCCAACTTCCTCCTCCAGAAAAAGTCAAAAATATCCCATTGTGCTAGTCAAATTTTGTCTAACTTTTCCTCACCAAGCACCCTCAACGACTGATTGATTAATTGACCATTCAATTCATTGCTGTCTGGGATCTTGCCATGCTCAATGGCTGCTGCATTGCACTTTGGGAAATTGAGGTTAGTCTTCTGTGTAAATTAACTATTCACAATATTGGACATCTCACTGCTCCCTGCATGACTTGCTTTCATTGCATGCTGGTTGAGTGTGCTTACTCAAGCTAGCAATATTCTTCGGATCAGGGCAGGAGCAGTTTGAGGCCTCAACCATGCCACAGTGTTGTTGCCTTGAATGACTTTTTTTGGTCCTGACCCTCAAAATGAGGGGCCAGCTCCTTTTCTTTGTGTATTTGGGTATGGCAGAGGAGAAAGAGAATTGTTGTTTTTTTTTTGAGAAAGGAAAGCAGCTGGGATGACAGCTAGCTCACTGCATAGCTATTGCCATTCTGGCTGCATCAAACATGCTGGGCGATTGCCTTTTAAAAATGGCAAGATGAAAACTTCAGCAGCTGAAAGGTTACTTAAATTCAAAAGGCAGGGACCACGGGCAAACATTGAAAGTCTTGGTCTAGACAGATCATAGCTAGCCCAATCAAGCTGAGATATTCAGTGATAATCCTGCACCTCTTTAGGCACGAGACGCAGCACTAGATGGGGGTTCACAAGTGTTATGTGCATTCTTCCTTGGTGCATGCAGGAGAGGTAAGGTAGATCTGCCCCTCTCTCCTCTTCAGGGGCTTGACAGGATAGTTGCTGGGAGGATGTTTCCCCTTGCTGGAGAGCCTAGAACTAGGGGGCACAGTCTCTGGACAAGGGGTTGGTTATTTAGGACTGAGATGAAGAGTCCTTCACTCAAAGGATTGTGAATGTTTGGAATGTTCTACCCCAGAGAGCTGTGGATGCTCCGTCTTTGAGTTTATTCAAGACGGAGATCAGTAGATATTTGAATACTAAGGGAATTTCGGGATATGGGAATAGTGCAGAAAGGTGTAGCTGAGGTCAGTCATCAGTGGTGATACTGAATGCCACAGGAGATTGGTAGTTAATATTGCACAGCTGACATTTGGACCTATTGTTTAAGTAGTCTCACATCAGGCTAGATTTGATTGGTAATATTGAAGGATGAATTATTACTGTTTTGCATGAAGGATGCAGCATTGATAAGTAAAATGGAGCCTTTTTGGTTAATTGTGTATGAATGCTAGCTTCACATCTGTGAAAAGCAAACAAAAGCACTAAGCAGTTGCAGGCATTACTTGAAATGAATATTGGCTTTAGTTTGATATTTTATAAGCAAGAGAACCATTGGCTTAGCGGTAGAACTCCTGTCACCGAGTCCAGGGTTCAAACCTAACTCCAGACAATCCCATCTCTGAATTCTGGGTTGACATTCCTGTGGGTGGCACTGCCTCATTGAGGGTTGCGGGAGCCCACAAATCCCCACTCCCATTGGCTTTGACCCTTTTCCAGGATCTCGAACACTCACCATGGGAGGGGACCAAATCCAGACATGTACTTCAGTTATGTAATGGGTTCCTTTTGCCCTTCCTCACCTATTTGTATCAATCAAATTGCTGTCAATAAGCTAATGTCACTGAGGCTTGGAATAAAATTTGGGATATTTCTGGCCTGTATGATGCAATATTACACTTGTGCTAAAAATTTTATTTGAGCTGCAGAACTCTGCATCCCAGCTCTCGAGTACAATCAATCCAGTCTCTCTTTTGAAGCTGCCTGGATGATATTTATTTGATGTATGGTAGGTATGTTTTTCACTGGCTAAATTTTTTTTTTAGAACCTTTGATTTGTCATAGCCCTGTCAATGGCTCAATTTAGTCAGTGCACCTGGTGTCTGAACCTTGACTAAGTGGGTTGGAATGGTTCTGTGACAAGGCACCGTGTAGAAGAGCATTCATTGTTTCCTTTTTTCTCTCTCTCTCTCCCCACAGGTTGCTATCTGTTTCACCCTCTGTCTAATCTCTATCGCTGTCTTACTCTACCTGTCTTTTTTTCATTTTTCACCCCCCACCCCCACACAATTTGCTTTCAGAGACAGAACTATTCTCAAACATTGATTTTACAGAAAGGAAATGTTCCCGTAGCAACCGTCAGTACCAGAGTTAACCTTGCACGAAGAATGTTCGTGGAAGAAGGAAGACCACCCCGCAACATCGTAAAACGACCTCGAGACAGGTAATGATTTAACATCAATCCGAGCAGGGGCTTCATAAGCTGGGCACTGTTTCATATTAAAATTACACTATAATAAACATGTGAAACTGTTGTTTGCAACCAGCCACTGTTACAAACTGAGTTTTTTTTTTGTACAAAAAAATGAAAGCAACAGGTTTGTGAGCTGTAAAGTGGCTTTTAGAAAGGCTGTCGACTAGCTTTTTCTCGGGTGCAGGGACAGAATCGGAGGCTGTTCAGTCTCTATCTTTGGAATAATGTTTGGAAGCTGATTTCCAGATTTTGTTTGGATGGTTTAGGGAATGTTGCACAGATCCTCCTGACCCTTCATAAAATTAAGGTAACTTGAGCATTGCTTCCCTTCTGTCAGCCAGGTCCAAAGCTAGATTAGGGTGGAATGGTTGTAGTCTAAGGGCTGCAATGAATTGCATGGGGAGGGGAGAGAGGAGAGGAGTGTGATCAAGCAGGGTCAGACATGATATGGTAGGGATGGGGCAGTGAAAGTAGGTGGGAAATGAGGGGGCTGTGATAGGGGTTGGATGCAGTAGGATAGGAGTGGGATATGGGCTTGAATGTTGTATTTGCTTTGTCAATGTTTAGACTCTGAAATTACTCCTGGGAACACCAGCTGTCGAACATGGTCATGGCTCCAGGATTTTGCTGAACAACCTAAAAATGCTTCCAACAAAATGGTGCAGACAGGGAGGAGTTCAAGATGAACACATTAAGCCAGTATCCTGCAGCTCAGTTTCAGGGATCAAATGTCCTGCTTGTTTATATAAAAAAAATGTGAACACTACTCAAAGTGCTCTGTCCAAAATGAATGGGGCATGACCCAGGGCACTGTAAAACTAGACCAATCCTCAGTCTTGCAGGTGCTGGACTGGTTGGTACTTAGCTTGTAAAGCGGGTGAATGGTGATTGACTAGAGTAGAATAAATCTGTGTTGTGGCTTGAACACGGATTGCTAGTTCCTGCAGCTGTCAGACTGTTCAGTGCAATTACTTACACCTTTTCAGATGTGGACTCATCTTTAATAGTTATCCAAAAAATAGTTGTTGTTGATTTGGTGATGTGAAGACTGGTGGGTAGCATTCACCCAGTGTTCAAATGCACAGTGCCTGACTCTTCCTCTTTTGATGTCTTTCAAGGTTGCCAGAGTCAGACCATTACGAACAGTAAGAGATCACAAGGGGCAGATTAGAAACCTGCCAGAAAGAATGTCCATACATCGCAGGGTACATTTTATGAATATATGCTGGTGGACAATTTGGCCCACTGGGACCCACAGTGGGGAATCGTGGGTACACTCCCCATTATAGATGGAAAACCATGGGTAGCACCCCTGCAATTAGACTATGCACACCAAAGAGATGGGGGATGGAGAAGCTACTCACGAGTGGGCATTCATAACACTTACGCTGTCAATCAAATTTGCAGCTGTGCAGGACACATCTCTGGCACAAACACATTGCCTGTTGCAAGCAGTAGACCAGATACACAAGCTGTGTACCCAAGCCACTGTGTAACACAATCCTGCATTACAATAGTGTCCACACTTCAAAAGTACTTCATTGGCTGTAAAATTCTTTCTGATGTCATGAAATGTGCTATATAAATGCAGGTCTATTTTTCCTTTTCTGATGCTTCAGTGCTGCACTGAGGGGGTACTGCACTATTGAAGGTGCCATCTTTCAGATGATTCAGTGAAGCAAGACCTTGTGCCTACTCCAGTTTATGTCTTATTTTCAAAAAAACAACCTTAGTGGTAATGTTGGAGTAGAGGGTTAGAATGACAACAGCTTAGATATGAGAGTCTCCACAGTTGAATATTCTATTGACACTCTTTGGCAAGGCTCATAAATGAAGAATGGTGAGATATTGATTCTTCACACTGATGCAGCAAAGACATTTTTTTCTTTTTTAAAAATAAATTGCTCTTGGGATGTGCGCAAGTATGTGTTCATTGCCCAAATGCCTGGTTGCTGTGACGGCATTCAGTTAATCATGTAGCGTGGGCTGGAGTTGTATGAAGTCAGGCAGTTTAATGAGAACTGGTTCCCTTCCCTGTGAACCAGTTGTTCTTTTCTGGTGTTTTTCCTTTTTGGAAACACCAAATCACCAGAATTAGTGAATTCAATTTGAACTTTGAACCTCTGGGTTACTGGTTCAATAAGTAGCATTAGCACTAAGCTACCAAATCATTAATGAAATTTTTAATTAGGAAGGTTTTTGACAGTGGATAGGGAAAGCCTATCCTCTGAGCCAGTGATGGGGTCACTGATTTTTTAAATCATTTAGAATGAGGAGAGAGGTTGAGAGAAATTTCTTCATGCAGGGAGTTGTTGGAGCATGTATTACTCAGCCACACGAGCCTTTGAGTCAGACAGTTGCACCTTTTTAAAAAGCAAGAGTGGAAACCTAATTAAAGCAAGAGGAACATGCAGGCCAATGGGATTCGTTTTGGATTGCTGTCGTAAAGACATGCCTAAATTGCTGCCTTCTGTGTCGTAAACCTCTGATTCCATGACTGCTTGATTGAAGTACTGGGAAAATACCAGGTCCTGTGAAACAATACTTCTACAAGAGTCTGTGCCTATTGGAGAGGGTGCAACAATATTTTTGGAAGAAATGAGAATGGAAGCTGAAGTATTTTTTTTTAAGTGGTGAACTTTGCCAATTTCCATTTACAAAAAGGGCTCTAACAGGTTTACCAAGAAAAATTATCAATACACCTCTGAACTCTGATTTCTGTGATTTAACTGTGTGTTGGTGAAGAACAAGTATTGGAACAGAGAAATGGTTAAGAGCACGTAATTCTGGGTGTGAACGGGAGCACTGTTTCCATGGCAATGTGCCGCATTAACATGACAGCAGAAGCTAACCGTGTTTGATTAACTGTCTAATGTGGGAGGCAGTTCAAGAGCAAGGATCAATGGGGCATGAGTTCAACTTCCTGCTGTTTGCTGCCCTTTCCAGATCTGTTGGTGTGGAGGAGGATTGGGTGGGGGGAGGTGGGAAACGGCATCAATGGATACAGTCAGCACACAGCAAGGTGTCTGCCAGGGCTCATCCTTAACTAGTTCACACACCACCTGCAACACTTGCATTAACCCTCTGTAGGCAACAGCACAGCCACCTCCCACATTGAAGTACATCCCAGCATGCTCAAGATAGGCCGGAGGGTTAGGACAGAGGGAGTTGCTGAAATTGCAGTCAAAGATAGGTTAAGGACCAAGACATAGTGATTAGGAACATAGTGCAAAATACAAGTGCATTGTATCTGAAAGATTTAGTATTTGTTGGGGGGGAGATGAGGAGCAGTAACCCCAAATCTGGATAATCATCAAAGAATTACTGCTTCATTCCTTCATTTTCCCTTTCCCAATCACATCAAGGGAAGATTTGCTCTTCTGAACTGTGTCACAAAATTTGTAACCTGTTTTTTATGGCTTTACAATCTTACGCCATTCAAAAAGAAAATTCTCCCCATTACCAACCTGCACTGTGAATCTCAGCCTCTCCAGCCACAGGTTTGAGCCAAGCTGAGGTTTACATGCTATCAGGCTAAGCTGTTAATGTCATTGTCATTCCCTGTTGCTAAGCAACTGATGTCATAGTAACCTGTCCTAATAGTCAATATAAATGAAGAGTAAATTTTAGTGGATGTGTACCTTGTAATAAAATGTTTAATCATCTGGTTTGAATTTTGAAATTTTCAAGTATATTAATTGGAGGTGACCAAATGTCTTAGTTTAAATATTCATTTACACATCCACTCACCTGCAAGCAGCAAGTTACACAGATGCAGATATAGGCAAAAATATGTATAAACAAATTATATACAAACAGTAAGTCTAGGCATTGTGCTTCTTTGGATGTTGCATGAAAGACGATTGAAGAAATGTTGGTTTTATAATATTACCTGTCTCCATCCTTGCCTCACTTTATCTGCTAAAACATTCATCCATTCCTTTGTTACCCCTAGAATCTACCATTCCATTGCTCTCCTGGCCAATCTCCAACTTTGCACCCTCTAAACTTGAACTTGTTCAAAATTCTGCTACTTCTAATCTTAACTTGAACCAAGTCTCATTCATCAATCACCAACCTTGTGCTCACTGACCTGCATTGGCTCCTGGTCTGGCAACACTTTTTAAAAAAATCTTTGTTTACAAAAACCCTCTCTCTCCTGTAACCACCTCCAGCCCTACAATCCTCCTGAGGTCTTTGAGCTCCTCTAATTCTAACCACCTCCTTGCATATTCCCAATTTTCTTTTCAGCCTAGGCAGTTGATCTTGAAGCAATCTCTGGAATTCCTACCACCCCCTCTCCTGCTAAACCTCTTCCTCCTCTACCTGTGTCGTCTCCTTCTAAAGAATTCTTAACCTCCTTCAACAAAGCTTTTAGTTACTTATCCTAACATCTCTGGCTTTGTGTCAAATTTTTAGTAAATTGCAATATCAATACAAGTTGTCAGAGGTGAAGCATTTCAAAACATTGTTCTGGGCTGATACCACCCACTGCAATCAGCCTTTTCAACCTTCAAAGGGTTCAATGCAATTCTACATTTTCTTTGAGTACAGCCTTTGCAACTATGGAAAGCTCATGTCTTACATGTTCGTGGGTAAGGACCTCTTCTGTGAGGCAGGAAGCGATTTTCTCCCCTCTTCAGAGAATATCGATAATCCCACAAAGGTTGACCAACGCCTCAGCCAAGTTACTGTACTTGGTGTACATGTCCAGACAGAGTGTAGGTATGGTATTTGATCTTGGCAAGCATTTTGACCAAGCCTGATCACTTTCTCATCTGACTTCTCACATGCACTGGCAACCAGGAGGCATGACACACCCATCCAGAGTTGGAATACTGACTCACTTTTCCCTCCTTCACCCAGCAATCTTGAGGCTAACTGCAGTTCATTTGGCTGAGATTGATTAACCTGCCTCAGACAGAGGTTAAAGCTGGGAGCTTCTCACTTGTGTCGCTATCTAAAATGATGTGTCAAACAGATGTGCCTCAAGTTTGTTATTTAAGTAAAGTAAAAATTGATGGAATATACATAGCAATGTCATGTTCCTGTAATCCATTACAAAAGACTTCAACTATACTTGTGTTCATATCGACAGAATGATTTGCACTTGTATAGTGCCTTTCACAACCTCCAGATGCACCAAAATGTTTTTCAGCCAATAAGTACTTTTTTCTTAGTCACTGGCATCACATTTCCTACATTGTAACAATATGCAACCAGCAAGCTAGCTCAAACAATGAAATAAATGACCAGATCATCTATTCTGTATTGGTTGAGGGGTAACTTTTGGCCAATTTAAAAAAAAAAATGCTCTGGGGATGTGAGCAACTACATGTTTGTTGCCCATCCCTGGTTGCTCTCACTGCATTCAGTTGATCATGTACTGCGGCTGGAGTCCCATGAACTCCCACAATTATTGAGGGCAGGTTACCATCCCCCTGAGCCAGCTGTCTCTTGAATAGTGTGGTGGAATATTTACCACCACCTGGAAGGCAGATGCAAACTTGGTTTAATATCTCATCCAAAAGAGAGCAACTCTAACAGTGTGGCACTCCCTCAGTACTGCATGGAAGTGTCAGGCCAGATTATGTGCTCAAGTTTCATGAATGAGGCTTGAATCCATGACCATCTGATTCAGGAAAGGGTGCAATTGCTGAGCCACATCTGATACCACCATCATGCAGTAATTTACATTATGCATTTTATTTTTGCACGTGAATATCAGTGTACATCAATTAAGTAGAGCTGAACATCCAAAAATAGACTACTAGCCAGATTAATAATCCAGAGAGCATGAGTTTAATCCCATCATAGCAGTTGGCGAATTATTTATTCACCAACAAATTCTGGAAAGATGGTATCTATAAAAGTGCCCATGCAACTGTTGGTTTGTTGCAAAAATACAATTGGTTCAGTCACATTTTGGGAAGGAATCCTACCCGCATGGGAATGAATTAAAAGGCAAGAACAGATTTAACATCAGACAGACAAAATAATCCTGCTGTCTGTATATTACAATAATGCAAGTGATTGTAGGGAAAATAATCAAATAACAATACTCCATTTGAGTCTGGCTGTCCGAACCTGACATTATTTTTATGTAATTCTCTGTTCTTTAACTTGCGCTGATGTGCCATGTTTTTTTTTAGTTGGAATCATTGGGTAGTGAGCAGGACTAGAAACCCCAGCTGATATTCCTATGCCACCCCTGCCTGACTCAGGGACATTGGGCCCACTCATAGTGGCCCAACTGCTTTCTAGGCCTAGCTATTTGTTCAAACGTCAGCCAGAGTTCCTGCTCTGTATCACTATCCTGTAACCCCTGGAAAGTTTGTGTGGGTGGAAATCAGATGAGAACATAGCAGTTTTTCTGAAATCTCACAGGACAATATTAGAAATGAAGGTATGAACACATTTATTTTAAAAGGATTCAAAGCTTTATTAAAGTAGCTTAGAGTAATTTCATGCAAGAGCATTAACAGGCTCATGACTAATATTGCACATCCCAATTTCAACCTACTTTGGGTTGGAAATGAAGTTACTGTATTTGAAAAGTCATTGAAGCCAATCATTTTAAGAAATAAGATTTCATCCAGTTTATACTTTTTCCCAGGTGTGTACTGTGAATCCCCAAAGACACTGCACATCCATAATTGCATAGTGCAAGTGCCTACTATATATGGTCAGACTTTTATAGATTTCGGAAAACAGATGGTCATTCCGTGGAAGAATATATCATGGACTTGAACTGATATTATAAAAGATTGATTGAAATTAAATTTGGGGATCCCGGGATCAGTACTGGCATTTAGATTGATGTATTGTGCTAAGATTTCTCATATGGACAAGTTGCTGGTTCTAACTAGTGTTTCATTCTGAGAGGGAGACCCTGCTTGATCAGATGTCTGCTGCCTTGGAAAGAATTCTGGGGAAACTGTCATTTCCTTCGGCCTTCATGGAACGAATGTGAGATTCTGCAGTGACGCAAAGAAGACTCAATGATTTCCAAATTTTGAAATGGTCCAGGTACTGGGCGCAGGCGTCAATACAATGGAAGGATTAAAGACTGGCAGAATGAGGATGGAAGAGCCTTTAACAGATCTGGCTGTTAGAGCAGAAGATAAAATTGGAACAGCAATAATGGGCCAATGAATTCCAGAAACGCCCAAGGAACAGTTAATAGGTGGTTCTTGTGTGATTGGAAGTTATTATGTGGTCAACTGCCCAAAGTGGAGTGTCAGGGTCCTCAATGACACATGATGAGGATGATGCATCCAAATAAATTATACTGGCCATAAGAGGTTTTCGTCCTGTGATGAAAGTGTTAGTTGTAGACTCCTTTTTAACGGTGCAGTGCTTAATAGTGCTTGCACTTTGACCAGTATGTGGAACAGATTGGTTAAAATGTTACATTAATTCGCTAAGTAGTGAGGATTGACGTAAGGATATGAAATATAAATGTACTACTTTAGGTTTGGTGATGACAGCACGGTGATTCTGTAATTCCATGTAAAATAGCTAGAGTAAGCCATTTTATAAATACTGATGTAGTCTCTTCAAGAGATACTTGACTTGGAACATGATAAGACAATTACTTTTGTAAAGTCAGTGATCTGCAGTTTACCCAGTCAGGACATTATTGTATTCCTTTAACAAAACCTGATGTTTCTCTGTGTTGGACAAGTATTAATGGCATCAGGCGATTAAGAGTGGGGGGGGGGGAGAGTCTTCGTTACCTAGAAAATTTGCTTACCCTACTTGGCAAGGGTTAAAAGTCTTGTTACATGATGCAGGTGTGATTGATGAGTATGTGAGGCTAATAGAGATTAGTGAGAAGTGTGAAACTGTTTTTTTTTAATGTATTGGAGAGTGCCGTCAAGTCCTATTTTAAGCCTTCATTGGCACATGACTTTAGATCCATGCAACTACCTTGTTAAAGTTATGGGACAAAGACCGGAATATTTTCATTCTAGCTTTTTGTAGACCTGGCGACCAGATTTAGTCATTCTACAATAATACTTGGTAAGGACAAAAGGGTTATTGTAGATAAAATAATGTAGGAATAGATATGGATCAGACTGGGACACCAGCAAAGGTTTCTTATGGAAAATTGAGGGGAATTTGCCAACAATGTGAGCTAACATATGAATGTCGTGGTCATGAATGCTGCAGCTGAAAGTCCTTTCAGCAATGGCCTCTGAAAGGAGTCATGTGGTGATTGGTGGAATGCTACATAAAAATTTAGCTGATCAATCAGACTGCAAATTGACAACTGCCCTGCCATGGGTGGTTCATGCAAAGAATTCACCCCCGATGTTTGAATGATGTAATCGCTATTATTTAGTCAATGGCTGAAATCCCAAAATTATTCTTCCTGTATGAATAGTCCTCCTGCTCTAGAAGTTACTACAATTAGTTGCTTTTTCTGTACACTTTAATGCTTTGCATGCAGGGAGATGGAATGTCATTAAGGCTGAGGGGTCTCAAAATTTGGAGAGCTCCTGAGGCATTGTATAAGACCAGCTGAGACTGAATTTAATTCTGGAGATTCGTTCTATTATAAGAGTGAATGGAAAGGCTCAGGTAAGGTAGGGCTTGATAAGTCAATTCTAATAAAACTTCCCATGATTATTGGAATCCATTACAAAATCTCGGATTCTGGGCAGCTAATGAAAGTAAATGAGGTACCTCAAGTACTCCTGTTTTGTGGTGAAGCTACTGAAGAACAGGATGCAGTCGATCAAGGGTTGGATAGTGGCAATAGGAGTGATCATGACGCACATGACCGAGCTATCGAATCCAAAGGCCAATTGCCCAGAGTGGGTGATATGTATTCCAGAGGGGTCGAGTGAATGGAGGGATGTGACAATTGTGGGACATGTAGGCAAAGCTACTGGCAAGTTTAAATATTGATTGAATGTTCAGGATGATGGCCAAGAAGCAAGATCTATAGACTGGCAGAATTGGGTGCAGGAGTGGAGAGCAAGAAAGTGCAGTGAAAATATTGATAATGGGTCAGGAAATGACCCTTGCATCAGAAAATGACTACATACTGGAGAAAGACCATCCAATTAGAGGGTGATCTTGCAGTAGTAGCCCTAACAGACCTAAAAATGCAAGTAGAGGCTATAGCTTGAATAGATTAATGAAATAAGGCCACAGAACAGTCTTGGAACAAAAGCAAAAGACCTCAGATCCTGAAATTATGGTAGTTGCCAATAAACTTGAGGATAAACTGATGAGGGGCAAAACAGAGAATTAGATAGTTAGAGAGCATTCGGAGTTTATTCTGAGGTACCAGATAAGGGGCAACCAGCCTTGTCACATTGATGGATACGTACTGGGAAAAATCCTTGCAGATGGGACTTATAAGGCTAAAGTAGGGTTTTGAAGGGCAACTGGGACTCCACAGCTGGAAAAGTAATCTTGAAAATCTCATTAGATCTTTTGGCCACCTGCTCATGGGAGTGCAGATCAATTGATGTAAAAAGTGCGTTTTTGTAGAATAATGCTTTTCGGAAAGATGTGTTCCTGAAACCAAAGAGGCAGCAGATGCAAAACTAAACAAATGTGGTTATGGCCTGAATGATGCATCCAAGGATTTATATTTTTGGTGAGGTCTGTTTTGTTGAAAGAGTTGTGCTCAACTAAAAGCAGTTCTCATCAGTATCATAGAGAAAAATTTTCAGGTGTCTTCATGATGCAGGTTGATTTCTTATAGGGTAGTACTGCGGAATTTGAGAAATAAATTTTAGAGTAGAATTTAAAGTTGGGAATCATACTTGTGCGGCTTTTAAATATAGTGGTTTAGATATTAAGCACAGTAAGGAATAATTTATTTTCAATAGGTCTGTTATCTGATGTCCCTGCCTGATTGATCATGCTAGGCCATCACAAAGATGGAGAGTCAGAGCAATCAAAGGTTGAACTAGTTGGGCACTCAGACCTGACCAGATGCAAGCTTTGATGTGTTGGAGTTAAAGATAGAGTCATTATGGCATAGAAAGAGACCATTCAGCTCAGAGTCCATGCCGGCTCTCCGTAGAGGATTTCAGTCAGTCCCATTCTGTCCCCTCCATCCCCACAGCCCTGCAAGTTTATTTCCCTCAAGTGCCCATCCAATTTCCTTTTCAATTCATTTATCATCTCTGCTTCCACCACCCTCCATAGGTAGCGCATAGAGGTCATTACCACTCGCTGTGTAAAAAAAGAAAAAAGTTATTTCTTGCATTCCCCTGCATCTATTGCCCAAAACCTTAAATCTGTGTCCCCTAGTCCTTGTACTATTTAGCTAATGGGAACAGCTTTTCTTTGCTCATAGGATCATAGGAAATAGAAGCAGGAGTAAGCCATTGAGCCATCAAGTCTGCTCCACCATTCGAACAGATCATGGATGATTTATCTACCTCTGCCATTTTTCCCCACTATTCTCTTATCCATTGTCGTTAGTTGTCAGAAATCTATCAGTTTCGGTCTTGAACATGCTCAATGATTGAGTTTCCACAGCTCTCTGGGGTAGAGAATTCCACAGATTCACCACCCTCTGAGTAAAGATATTGTTCCTTATCTCAGTCTTATATGGCCTGCCCCTTTATTCTGAGACACTGTCCCTTTGTTCCGGACTCACCAGCCAGAGGAAACATCCTATCCACATCTACCCTGTCACACCCTATAAGAATTTTGTAACTTTCAATGAGATCACCCCTCATTCGTCAAAACTCTAGAGAATACAGTTTCTGCAATCGCTCCTCATAAGACAATCCCAACATCCCAGGGATTACTCTGAACCTCCATTGCACTCCCTCTATAGCAAGTATATCCTTCCTTAGGTAAGGGGGCCAAAACTGTACACAATACTCCAGGGGGGGTCTCACCAATGCTTTATACAATTGAAGCAATACATCTTTACTCCTGTACTCAAATCCCCTTGCAATGAAAGGGTAACATACCAGTTGCCGCCTTAATTGCTTGCTGCACCTGCATACTAGCTTTTAGTGACTCTTGAACAAGGACACCCAGGTCTCTTTGGACATCAACACTTCCCAACCCCTCTCCATTTAAGAAATACTTGGCCTTTCTGTTTTTTCTTCCAAAGTGGATCACTTCACACTTATTAACATTTATACTCCATCTGCCATGTTCTTGCCCATTCACTTAGCCTGTCCGAATCCCCTCGAAGCCTTCTTGCATCCTCCTCGCAACTTCCATTCCTTCCTAGTGTCATCAGCAAATTTGAAGAGAACAATTGGTCCCCCATATCCAAATCATTTTATGTAGATTGTGAACAGCTGTGGCCCAAGTACTGATCCTTGCGGTACTCTGCTAGTAACAGCCTGCCATCCTGAGAATGACCCATTTAATCCTACTCTCTGCTTTCTGTCTGTTAACCAATTCTCAATCCATTGCAGTATATTATCCCAATCCCACGTGCTTTAATTTTGCTTACTAACCTCCTGTGTGGAACCTTTATCAAAAGCCTTCTGAAAACCCAAATACACCACATCCACTGTTTTTTTTTATCTATGTTACAAGTAACATCCTCAAACTCCAACAGGTTCGTCAAAAAAAATTTCCCTTTCATAAAACCATGCTGACTCTGCGCAATCATGTCTGCCTTTATCTAAACCTGTCATAAACTTCAACATCTCTATCAAATCTCCCCTCAATCTCCTTTCCACCAAACTAACCTGCATACGAAAATACGAATTAGGAGCAAAAGACGGCCATTTAGCCCCTCGAGCCTGCTCCGCTATTCAGTAAGATCATGTCTGATCTCTGTTTCGAATTCCACACTTGCATCTACCCCTGATAATCCTTGATACCATTGCTTAACAAGAGTCCACCTACCTCCGCCTTAAAAATATTCAATGACCCCCGCCTCCATCACCTTCTGAGGCAATGCTCCAAAGTCGCACAACCCTCTGAGAAAACATTTCTTCTCATCTCTGCCCTAAAAGGGCAGCCCCTAATTTTAAAACAGTGCCCCCGAGTTTCGGACTCTCTCAATAGGAAACATCCTCTCCACCACCAACTTGTCAAGACCATTTAGGATCTTATAAACATCAATCAAGACTCCCCTCACTCTTCTAAACTCCAGTGAAAACAAGCCCAGTCTGTCCAACCTCACCTCGTAAGACAACCTGCTCATTCCAGGTATCAATCTACTAAACCTCCTCTGTACTGCCTACAATGCATTTACATCCTTCCTTAAATAAGGAGACCAAAACTGCACAGTATTCTAGATGTGGTCTCACCAATTCCCTGTGTAACTGAAGATCACATCCTTACTTTTATTTTCAATTCCTCTCTTAATAAAGGATAGCATTCCATTAGCTGCCTTTATTACCTGCTGTACCTGCATACTAACTTTTTTGTGACACCTGCATTAGAACACCTAGATCCCTCTGCACCTCAGAATTCTCCGTTTAAGTAATACTCTGCTTTTTTTATTCTTCCTGCCAAAGTGAACAACTTCATATTTTCCCACATTATACTCCTACAGATTTTTGCCCACTCGCTCAACCTATCTGTATTGGTCTGCAACCTCCTTTTATGTCCTCTTCACAACATACTTTCCTACTTATCTTTGTGTCATCTGTAAATTTAGCTACCATGCCATCGCTCCCCTCATCTAAGGCATTGGTATAAATTGTAAAAAGTTGAGGTCCCAGCACAGACTCCACTCGTCACATCCTGCCAATCAGAAAAGGATCCATTTTTGCGTATGTTTTTTGTCAGCCAGCCAATCTTCTATCCATGACCCCTACCCCATGAGCTCCTACTTTGTGCAATAACCTTTTATGTGATACCTTGTCAAATGCCTTCTGGAAATCCAAGTACAGTACGTCAATGGGCTCCCCTTTATCCACGCTGCATGTTACTCCCAAAGAACTCCAGCAAATTTGGTTAAACATGATTTCCCTTTCACAAAACCATGCTATTCCCAATTACCTTGAGTTTTCCCAAGTGCCCAGCTACAACCTCCTTTAATCGATTCGAACACCTTTCCCACAACAGACATCAAGCTATAGTCTATAATTACCCGTTTTCTGGTTCCCACCCTTCTTGAATAGAGGGGTTATATTTGCTACTTTCCAGTCTGATGAAACCTTTCCAGAATCTAGTGAATTTTGAAAAATTAACATCAACGCATCTACTACCTTATTAACTACCTCTTTAAGACCCTAGGATGAAGCCCATCAGGACCTGGGGACTTGTCAGCCCGCAGCTCCATCCATTTGGTCAGCACTGCTTCCCTGGTGATTGTAATTTCACCAAGTTCCTCTCTTCCTTCCACCTCCTGATTTACAGCTATTGCCGGAATGTTTTTTTGTATACTCTATAGTGAAGACAGAAGCAAAATATTTGTTCATCGCATATGCCATTTCCTTATTATCTACTATTAGCTCCCCATTCTCTCTCTCTAGAGGACCAACACTCACTTTACTTCTTTTCCCTTTTTTAAGTAAACTGTAGAAGCTCTTGTTATATGTTTTTACATTTCTAGCTAGCTTCCTCTCATACTCTAATTTCTTTCTCCTGATTAGCCTTTTAGTCATTCTCTGCCGTTCTTTATATTCTGACCAATCATCTGAACTACCACTCATCTTCAATTATGTGCCTTTTCCTGAAGTTTGATGCTTTCCTTAACTACTACTTTAGTTAACCATGGATGGTGGGCCCTCCCTTAGAATTTTTCTTTATAGTATACTTATTCTGAGCATTTTGAAATATCCCTTTAAATGTGTGCCACTGCTTATCTATTGATCTCCAAGCCTAGTAACCCAGTTCGCTTCAGCGAGCTCAGCTTTCATGCCCACATAGTTGCCCTTATTCAAGTTTAAAATACTAGTTTTAGACCCACTCTTCTCTTTCACACTGGCTGGATAATTCAATCATATTGTGATCATTGCTACCTAGAGGTGCCTTTACTCTGAGGTCATTAACTAATCCTGTCACGTTACGCAATACCAAGTCTAATATAACCTGCTCTCTGGTTGGTTCCAGAATGTGCTGCTCTGAGAAACTATCTCGAAAGCATTCTATGAACCCCTCATCCAGGCTACTATTGCCAATCTGATTTTTCCAGTTTATATGTAGATTAAAATCACCCATGATTATTGCTGTCCCTTTATCACAAGCACCCAATATTTCTTCTTGGATACTTTGTCCTACATTGTGGTTACTGTTCGCGGGCCTGGAGACCACTCTCACTAGTGACTTCTTTCCCCTCCTATTCCTCATCTCCACCCAAACCAATTCTACATCCTGATCTCCTAAGTCATCTCAAACTATTGCACCAATGCCATCCTTGATTAACATTGCTACCCCTCCATCTTTACGTAGCTTCCTATTCTTCTTGAACGTCATATACCCCTCAATATTCAGGACCCAATACTTGTCATCCTGCAGCCACATCTCCATAATGGCTATCAGATCATATTTATTTACTTCAATGTGTCGCCATCAGTTTGTCTACTTTGTTATGGATGCTTCATGCGTTCAGATACAGAGCCTTTAGTTTTGTTGTCTTTATCTTTGTAACAACTGGTCTTGACTGTGTTCTTAGGTTTTTTCTCTCTGTCCCTTCCTGCCATTCTCTGACCTTCATTTCCCATATTACTATGCTGCTCTCCTGTCTTGACTCTACCCCTTGATTTGCTACATCTAGCCAAGCTTGATCCCTCTTACCCGCCCACACCTCCCCTGCGTTGTTTAGTTTAAAGCCCTCTCTACTTTCCTAGTTATACAGTTTGCTAGAAGACTGGCCCCAGCACAGTTCAGATGCAGACCATCCCAATGGTACAGCCCTTACTTTCCCCATTGCTGGTGCCAGTGCCCCACAAACTGAAACCCACCTCTCCCACACCAGTCTTTGAGCCACATATTCATTTCACTAATCTTATTTGCCCTCTGCCAATTGGCACGTGGCTCAGGTAATAATCCAGAGATTATTACCTTTTTGAGGTTCTGCTCTTCAATTTGGTGCCTAGCTCTTCATACTGACAACGCAGAACCTCTTTCCTAGTCCTACCTATGTCATTGGTACCTATATGGACCACGACAACTGGATCCTCCCACTCCAAGTTCTTGTCCAGCCTTGAGCAGATATCCTGAACTCTGGTAGGCAACACAGCCTTCTGGACTCATGCACTTGGCTACATGGAACAGTGTCAATCCCCCTCATTATACCATCCCTTACTACCACCACATTCCTTTTTGCTTCCCCCCCCCCCCTCTCCCAACTTGAATGGCTTTGCTGTACCACAGTGCAATGGCCATTCTGCTCATCTACCTTGCAGACCTCACTTTCGCCCACACAGGTTGAGAGCAGCTCAAACCTAATTGACAATTGCCAAATCTGAGGCTGCTCCACTACGGTCTGCTCAGTCCCTTTACCTGCCTCACTCACGGTCACATCCTCCTGTCCCTCACTGCTGACCAAAACAGATGACCCTGTTCTAAGGTGTGACTGTGTCTTCCGGAAGACAAAGTGTCCAGGTATTTCTCCCTCTCCCTTATGTTGTGCAGTGTTTGAAGTTCGGCTTCCAGGTCAATAATCCTGATCCAGAATTCCTCTAGATGTTTACAATTTCTGCAGATGTTTGTGTCCTGGATCACCTTGGCATCCAGGAGCTCTCCACACACCACAGCTGCAACATTACACCTGTCCTGCTATTGTTACTTATGCTATTAGTTAATTTACTTTAATTACTTTCTTAATTAACATAGAATAATTCTTGCATATGGTAGAATTTACTGGGCTTATTAAATGCTGGTACCACCTACAACTAAAGTTATACTTTTTTTGATTTATACAGAAATATAGACCTTCCTACTAGTAATAGACCTTACTAATGCTCATAAAGCTTTGCCAATACTGATGAGCTGTATTAAGTATTATTAGGGTTTATGTGTTAAGTTGTCCTAATTTGAACTAATACATTCCCTGCTTCTCGCTCGCTCTCCCGTGCGCTCGCTCTATTATAAATTATAAAATCCACCTTCGTCTCTAGTTTGTATACTAATGAATTGATCAAATCTTTCTTTATGTTTGATTGCTTTAGATGAAATTAAATTAAATACTTACTGGTATACTCACCCAGGATGGCTTTCTGTTTCCCTGCATCTCTATCTCACCTTGAGAAGGTGGTGGTGAGCTGCCTCCTTTGACTGCTCCAGTCCTTGGGGTGCAGATACACCCACAGTGCTGTTAGGAAGGGTGTTCCAGGATTTTGACCCAGCGACAGTGAAGGAATGGTGATATAGTTTCAAGTCAGGATGGTGTGTGGCTTGGAGGAGGACTTGCAGATCCCATGCATCTGCTGCCCTTGTCCTTCTGGATCAGTGTTATCCAACATACGGCCCGCTGGCCAGGATCCAGCCCGTCAAACGTTTCCATCCGGCCGTGGATGTAAACTGTTCCCAGGACTGTTTTTCATCCTGACCTTGAATGGAGATGTGAAATTCCCTTTTGTCAGACTGGCATTTAAACTATTGTGCTGTCAATTTCACAGCTCACAGCTGCTGGCATCGGGAACAGCTGTTTCCCAACAGGCTCTGGGTTTTCTGGTGAGTTCTGACTTTTTTTAAAAACACACGGAGAGACGGAGGCGGGCTGCTTTGTCCTGGATGGTTTTGAGCTTCTTGAGTGTTGGAGCTGCACCCATCTAGGCAAATGGAGAGTATTCCATCACACTCCTGATTAGTGCTTTGTAGATGGTGGACAGGCATTGGGCAGAGAGGAGGTGAGTTCCTTGCTGAAGAATTTCTAGCCTTTGACCTTCTTTTGTAGCCACAGTATTTATGTGGCTGGTCCCCAGTTCAGTTTCTGTTTAATAGTAACCCCAGGATGTTGTTGGTGGGGGCTTCAGCGATGGTAATGCCATTGAACATCAAGAGCAGATGGTCATTGCCTGGAACTTGTGTTTCGTGAATATTTCTTGCCACCTATCAGCCCAAGCCAGGATGTTGTGCAGGTCTTGTTACATCTGGATATGGGTTGCTTCAGTATCTGAGGAGTCGTGAATGGTTCTGAACATTGTGCAACCATCAGCGAACATCCCCACTTCTGACCTTGTGATGGCGGGAAGGTCATTGATGAAGCAGCTGAAGATGGTTGGGCCTAGGACACTACCCTGAGGAACTCCTGCAATGATGTCCTGGAGCTCAGATAATTGATCTCCAACAACCACAACCTTCTTCCTTTTGTGTTAGACAAAATAGGTGCTGTAAGTCGTAGCTGAGGCCAATTAGACATCAGAAAACTTTTGAAATTTCCTGGCTTTCTTGATTTTTTTTGTTTTTCATTTGTGACAGTGAGAGCTTGTGAGGTGCAAGACCTTTTTTATTTATGGAGGTATGTACATGCTGTGTACTGTTGAATGTTCTCTCTCCTTTCATAATGATACTGGCCCTTATCAGAGTTCAGTTCCACAGATGCCAAAACAAGTTCAGAACCTTGCCCAAATGGCCAATCTCCCCATGGTGGCTCTCCTGCTGTCACCAGGATATTCTGTTAGAGGAAATTGTTCTCACATCAGATCCTGTCCTCAATCTACAGTCTCCAGCAGTAGAATTCCTGGCTGAATTTTCCTCCCACCCAGGGTGTTGAGTCTAATAGTTCCCGCTTAAGCTGATGTCAGCTAATTCAACACAGGCCCAGGATTGAATTTGTGACTCTTCTAATATGCATGTCAACAAATGGTACTCCTTGTGTAAAGTAGAAAAGTGATTTGGTGATATATGTCTTGAAGTGCTTCACATGTAGTGAATTACTTTGAATTGTAGGGGCTATTGCTATTTGGCCAATACTGTGAATTCAAATTGAAGTCTCCCAGTAAGATCATGTAACAGAATGGTATTTGCTAGGGAAGAAAGATTTTGTGTCTTCATTGTTTGCAGCAAAATTCTAAACCTGAGTGTAAAGAGCACTTGAATGATTTAATCTCTTTTTTAAAAAAAAAACTTTCAGTTGAAATGCAGCTGTTGTATGCCACCTATAGAGAGACTAATTCTATCATTAAATTGTCTCCTCGCATGCTGTCTGCACAATGGCTTGGGTGCTTGTGTATCAATCTGCCACAGGAACCCTAAAGGCTGTGACAGCACTCAGCGTAGCTAACATGACACAGGTGTGAGAATGTTGGCATGGCGACATGGAGCGCCAGTTCCTGTTTGTCCCTCTGCCCCCTATCCCTGCTTCCTAGTCACACTGAGAGATGTGATTCCACTGGACACCTACTGACTTTGTAATTACTGAAACCTTTTGTTCCATAATGGCCTAGACACCTTTCAATCTTCAGTCAATACTGCTGTAAGCAGAGAAGACAGGTCAAAGCTGGGGACCATACAATTACTCCAGGCAATTACAAAAATTTGATTTTAGCCATGGCAGGACTGCGAGAGCAGGATGATTGTATGTCTAGAAAAACAGGCACGCACAATTGTTCATCAATAGGTATGCTCACTAACTCAACTTGTCATGGTTTTAGTAGAGCTACTTACAACTGTGTGTGTGCGCGTGTCACTTGGGTGCCTGCCACTCCTAGGTCATATCTTATGAGGACACAATGCCTTCAGGAGTGGAGCAGAGAAAACTGGAGCAAGGAGTAGACACCAGCCATGTTTCACTCTGGAATATTGTACGTTTGCATATTCTAAAATTATTAAAGGCATTGTGCAATACCCTGCTAGCTCAGTGGGTAATGCACTATATGGAATGACGCTGAGAATTGACCTCTGTGCCCATGGACCAGAGAGAGGGACAGACCCAGCAGAGGTGGCGGGACAGTGGTATACAGGAGGGAGGGAGTTGCCCTGGGAGTCCTCAACATTGACTCTGGACCCCATGAAGTCTCATGGCAGCAGGTCAAACATGGGCAAGGTAACCTCCTACTGATTACCACCTACTGCTCTTCCTCAGTCAGTACTCCTCCATGTTGAACACCACTTGGAGGAAGCACTGAGGGTGGCAAGGGCACAAAATGTACTCCTGGGGGACTTCAATGTCCATCACCAAGAATGGCTCGGCAGCACCACTACTGACCGAGCTGGATGAGTACTAAAGGATATAGCTGCTAGACTGGGTCTGCGGCAGTTGGTGGGGGAACCAACATGAGGGAAAAACATACTTGACCTTGTCCTCAACCAATCTGCCTGCCGCAGATGCATCTGTCCATGACTGTATTGGTAGGAGTGACCACCGCACAGTCCTTGTGGAGACCAAGTCCTGCCTTCACATTGAGGATACCATCCATCATGTTGTGTGGCACTAAGACCATGCTAAATGGGATAGATTTCGAACAGATCTAGCAATGCAAAACTGGGCATCCATGAGGCGCTGTGGGCCATCAGCAGCAGCAGAATTGTACTCAACCATAATCTGTAACCTCATGGCCCAGCATATCCCCCACTCTACCATTACCATCAAGCCAGAAGATCAACCCTGGTTCAAAGAAGAGTGCAGGAGGGCATGCCAGAAGCAGCACCAGGCATACCTCAAAATGAGGTGTCAACCTGGTGAAGCTACAACCCAGGACTACCTGCATGCCAAACTGTATAAGTAGCATGCAATAGACAGAGCTAAGCGATCCCAAAACCAACGGATCAGATCTAAGCTCTGCAGTCCTGCCACATCCAGTTGTGAATGGTGGTGGACAATTAAACAACTAACTGGAGGAGGTGGCTCCACAAATGTCCCCATCCTGAACGATGGGGGAGCCCAGCACATCAGTGCGAAAGATAAGGCAGAAGCATTTGCAACAATCTTCAGCCAGAAGTGCCGAGTTGATCCATCTTGGCCCCCTCCTGAAGTCCCCAGCATCACAAATGTCAGTCTTCAGCCAATACGATTCACTGTGTGATATCAAGAAACGACTGAAGGCACTGGATACTGTAAAGGTCCTGACAATATTCCGGCAATAGTACTGAAGATCTGTGCTCCAGAACGTGCCACGCCCCTAGCCAAGCTGTTCCAATACAGCTACAACACTGGCATCTACCCGGCAATGTGGAAAATTGCCCAAGTATGTCCTGTACACAAAAAGCAGGACAAGTCCAACCTAGCCAATCACCACCCATCAGTCTACTCTCAATCATCAGCAAAGTGATGGAAGGTGTCATCAACAGTGCCATCAAGCAGCACTTGCTTAGCAATAACCTGCTCAGTAATACCCAGTTTGGGTTACGACAGGGCCACTCAGCACCTGACCTCATTACAGCCTTGGTTCAAACATAGACAAAACAGCTGAACTCCAGAGGTGAGAGTGACTGTCCTTGACATCAAGGCAGCATTTGACCGAGTATGGCATCAAGGAGCCCTAGCAAAACTGGAGTCGATGGGAATCAGTGGGAAAACGGGCGGCGCAGTGGTTAGCACTGCAGGCTCACAGCTCCAGCGACCCGGGTTCAGTTCTGGGTACTGCCTGTGTGGAGTTTGCAAGTTCTCCCTGTGTCTGCATGGGTTTTCGCCAGGTACTCTGGTTTCCTCCCACCACCAAAAGACTTGCTGGTTGATAGGTAAATTGGCCATTATAAATTGCCCCTAGAATAGGTAGGTAGTAGGGGAATATAGGGATAGGTGAGGATGTGAGGAATATGGGATTAGTGTAGGATTAGTATAAATGGGTCGTTGATGGTCGGCACAGACTCGGTGGGCCAAAGGGCCTGTTTCAGTGCTGTATCTCTAAATAAATAAATAAACTCGCCACTGGTTGGAGTCATACCTAGCGCAAAGGAAGATGGCTGTGGTTGTTGGAGGTCAATCATCTGAGCTCCAGGACATCACTGCAGGAGTTCCTCAGGGTAGTGTCCTAGCCTCAACCATCTTCAGCTGCTTCATCAATGACCTTCCTTCAATCATAAGGTCAGAAGTGGGGATGTTTGCTGATGATTGCATAATGTTCTGCACCGTTCGCGACTCCTCAAATACTGAAGCCGTCCGTGTAGAAATGCCACTCTCCACTTGCTTGGATGGGTGCAGCTCCAACAAAACTCAAGAAGCTTGACACCATTCAGGACAAAGCAGCCCGCTTGACTGGCACCCCATCTACAAACATTCACTCCCTCCACCACCGACGCACAGTGGCAGCAGTGTGTACCATCTACAAGATGCACTGCAACAATGCACCAAGGCTCCTTAGACAGCACCTTCCAAACCCGCGACCTCTACCACCTCGAAGGACAAGAGCAGCAAATACATGGGAACATCACCACCTGCAAGTTCCCCTCCAAGTCACACACCATCCTGACTTGGAACTATATCGCCGTTCCTTCACTGTCACTGGGTCAAAATCCTGGAACTCCCTTCCTAACAGCACTGTGGGTGTACCTACCTCACATGGACTGCAGTGGTTCAAGAAGGCAGCTCACCACCACCTTCTCAAGGGCAATTGGGGATGGGCAATAAATGCTGGCATAGCCAATGACACCCACATCCCATGAATGAATACGAAAAAGGAAGTATCAGCCAGACTGCTGCTCTTGACCACTACCCATTTACCCCATCTGGCAGTTCATATATGTGAATATTAAATGAAACCAAGATTGGCGTTTTTTTAGGTCAATTTCACCTAAAGATACAGATTCACTCTGTGATGGTGTCTGGCGTACTTGTCCAGTTGGCTATTTCTGACACTCTTTTCTCCATTTACTTTTCTTCTCTTCCCTGCTTCCTTGGGGTATAATGTTAGCTTGGCTCATTTGACTGCACAATTGCTTCTGAGTGAGAGGATTGTGGGTTCAGGCCCCACTCCCAGACTTAAGCCATGTCATCTAGGTTGGTCCTTCAATGCAGTACAGAGTGGTTAAACCAAGGCTCCGTGTTCCTGTTCATGGATCTTAAAAGATCCTGTGGTACTATGATTCTATGACTATCAAAGAAGAGCATCGAGTTCTGATGTCCTGGACAAAACCAGTATAGGTAGGTGGTAGGGGAATATAGGAACAGGTGAGGATGTGGTAGGAATATGGGATTAGTGTAGGATTAGTATAAATGGGTGGTTAATGGTCGGCACTGACTCGGTGGGCCGAAGGGCCTGTTTCAGTGCTGTATCTCTAAATCTAAAAAAAAAATTCAGCCTTCAACCAACAGCTCCAAAACAAAATCCTGAATAATTGATCATATCATTTGCTGTTCTTGGGCTGATTAAACAACAGTGGCTACATTGCAAAGGTAATGCATTAGCTGCACAAGTGCTTTGGGATGCCTTGAGGATGCAAAAGGATTCTTTCCTTTTATACAGATTGGAGGGCAACTGGTGCTCACAGAACTTTCACCCAAGAGTGCTATCTACTGAGCCAAGCTGCCGCCTTTTCAATGTAATCAGAGGGATTCTCCTAAAAGCCTCAAAACAATCCTTGAAAATCAAAAAGCCCAATTTTCTACTCTTTTCTCCTTTTCCTCAGCTGATATACACAAGTCCTGACAGTATTCCAATACCTGACCCACATGGTTATTCTTCATATGTAGCCTTATATATTGACTGCTGGTGGACTATTCAACTGAGAACATTACAGCCAAGCTTAGTTCTGTCGCACACACGCACGTTGGGTAAATGTGCATTCACAAATGATAAACAAGATCCTTGCTAGGGACAGCTGCACAGTTGGTTAAGTAAGTAACTAGTTAGAACTGGTTCCGTAGTCAGCAGGGCCTGACTCAGGTCTCTGGAAATGTAGTTGGTAAAAATGCAGGAGCTTTTGCTAACTTACAAAGTAAGAAGCACGACGTCCAGCTCGACAGAGTTGAACTCTGGGAATTTGGTAAGTGAAGAAAGAGGTGCTGGTCTGGTCTTCTACAGAACAAGTGATCCGAGAGGGGTAACTGGAGACTGAGGGCTGAAGCCTAGAGGCATTAATTAGGTGAGCAGGTAGGGGATTGGTCGGTGAGTTTTGAGGTTTTTATTTTTCTCTAAATTGGGGCAGTAGTTTCAACTGGTACAGGGGCGATACAAGTATTAAATTTATAGATTAATTAGTTTAGCTACTTATAACTGCAAATAATCATTGTTTCTAAACTTGGAACTTAATTAGTTAAGTACAACACAAAAATGGCAGGGCAGGTGATGTGATGCAGATGTAGCATATGGGAACTGGTGGACACCAGTGTGATCCATAGCAACCACATTTGCAGTAATTGCCTGTAGCTCGAAGAGCTTTGGCTCACAGTTGATGAGTTGGAGCCCAAGCTTCGGACACTGATGCATCAAGTAGGGGGAACGTTACCTGGATGCTATTCCAGGAGGCAGTCTCACTCCTTGGATCAAATCTGAATTACCTAGCCTATGGTCAAGGACAGGAGGGTGTGTGTACGACTTAGACAAGTATGGGGATCCAGAAGGTAGTAATGGAGGAGCCTCAACCCTTTCACTTTTCCAACAAGTTTGAGGTTCTTGCAGCTTGTGTGAATGAGAGCAGGGACTGCAGGGAGGATGAGCAAACTGACCACAGCACCTTGGTACAGGGGGTCATTCAAATGGGTTGTGGGGGGGCGGTGCTGGGGAGTAAAAAGGAATGTAGTTGTAGTAGGGGATAGATACTGTTCTCTAGCATTCGCAAGTGTGAGTCCTGAAGGCTGTGTTGCCTGCCCGGTGGCAGTTTTAATGACATCTCCTTGGGGCTGGAGAGGAACTTGGAGTGGTGCACGTGGGTACTAACAACATAGGTAGGAATAAGCTAGAGGTTCTGCTGAGGGGCTATGAGCACTTAGGGGCTAAATTAAAAAGCAGAACCACAGAAGAAGTAATCTCCGGATTACTACCTGAGCCACAAGTAAATTGGCATAGGGTAAAGAGGTTGAATGTGTGGCTCAAAGACTGGTGTGGGAGAAATGGGTTTTGATTCCTGGGACACTGGCACCAGTAATGGGGAAAGAGGAGCTGTACCATTGAGATGGCCTTCATCTGAACAGCACTGAGACCAGTGTCTTGGCAAATCATAAAACTAGGACTGTAGAAAGGGCTTTAAACTAAATAGGGTGGGAGGTGGGAGGGGAAGTGGATGTGGTGGCGGTCGGGTTCATGGAGCAAAGATTTGAAAAGGTCAAGGCAATGGTGCAGGGTAGCGATATGGGTAATGATAACCAGAGTGACAGGAAGGGACAGAGCGTACAAACAAGAGTGCACCAACAAATAAGATCAGAGTAGGGAAAAATGGCAAAAAGACAGAATTCGAGGCTCTTTATCTGAATGCACACAGTATTTGTAACAAGATGGATGAATTGATGGCTCAAATAGAAATAAATGAGTATGATAGCCATGACACAGATGTGGTTGCAAAGTTACCAAGGCTGGGAATTGAACATTCAAGAGTATTTGACATTTTGGAAGGATAGGAAGAAAGAAAAGGGAGGTGGGATAGCTCCTTTTAATAAAGGGTGGGATCAGTAGAGTAGTGAAAAATAATCTTGGCTCAGAAGATCAAAACGTAGAATCAGTTTGGGTGGAGATAAGAAATAACAAAGGAAAGAAGTCACTGGTGGAAGTAATTAACCCCCTAACAGTAGCTACACCGTAAATCAAGCAGTGGTTAGCACCGCAGCCTCCGAGCTCCAGCGACCCGGGTTTGATTCTGGGTCCTGCCTGTGTGGAGTTTGCAAGTTCTCCCTGTGACCGCGTGGGTTTTCGCCGGGTGCTCCGGTTTCCTCCCACAGCCAAAGACTTGCAGGTTGATCGGTAAATTGGCCATTATAAATTGCTCCTAGTATAGGTAGGTGGTAGGGGAATATAGGGACAGGTGGGGATGTGGTAGGAATATGGGATTAGTGTAGGATTAGTATAAATGGGTGGTTGATGGTTGGCACAGACTCGGTGGGCCGAAGGGCCTGTTTCAGTGCTGTATCTCTAAACAAAATAAATAAAATAAAAGATACTGCAATAATCATGGACGATTTTAATCTTTTATATTGATTTGGATGAATCAAATTGGCAAAGGTAGCCTGGAGGGTGAGTTCATAGTGTATTTGGGGCAGTTTCTTTGAACAATATATTCTGGAATCAACCAGGGAGCAGGCTATTTTAGACCTGGTAATAAATCAGAATTAATAGATGATCTCGTAGTAAAGGATCCTCTAGGCAAGAGTGATCATAACATGATAGAATTTCACATTCAGTTTGAGGGTGAGAAATTTGGGTCTGAAACTAGTGTCTTACCCTTGCAGTTGCTTTTTATTTAAGTTTATGCAGACAGATTTCGCTAAAGTAGACTGGGCAAACAGGTTAAAAGATAAGAGGGTAGAGAAGCAGTGGCAGACATTTAAGGAGATATTTCGTACCTCTCAAAGATGTATTCCATTGGGAAAGACTGAGAAGTGTGCACCATCTGTGACAAACTAAGGAAGTTAGGGATGGTTTCTAATTGAAAGAAAAGTCATACAATGCTGCAAAGATTAGTGGTAGGCCAGAAGATTGGGAAAATTTTAGAAATTAGCAAAACATGGCTTTAAAAAAAAAAAATTAGAGTATGAGTGTAAACATGTAAGAAATATAAAAACAGACAGTAAAAGCTTCTACAAGTATATAAAAAGGAAAAGAGTAGCTAAAGTAAGTGTTGGTCCCTTAGGGGAAAAACTGGGGAGTTAAGAAACAAGGAAATAGCAGAGACGGTGAACAAATATTTAGTATCTGTCTTCACAGTAGAAGACAAAATCATGCCCAGAATAGTTGAAAATCAACAGGCAAAAGGGAGGGAGGATGTCACTATCGCTAGAGAAAAAGTAATAGAAAAACTAATGGAACTAAAAGCTGACCAGTCCCTTGAACTTGGCCTCCATCCTAGGGTCTTAAAAGAAGTGGCTGCAGAGATAGTGGTTGCATTGGTTGTAATCTTCCAAAATTTCCTTGATTCTGGAAAGGTTCCAGTAGATTGGAAAACTGCAAATGTAACACCTCTGTTCAAGAAAGGAGGGAGACAAAGCAGGAAACTATAGGCCAGTTAGCCTAACATCTGTCATTGGGGAAATGCTAAAATTCATTATTAAGGCAGTAGTAACAGGACATTTAGAAAATCATAACACAATGAGGCACAATCAATATGGTTTTATGAAAGTGAAATCATGTTTGACAAATTTATTAGTTCTTTGAGGATGTAACAAACTGGGTGGATAAAGGGGAACCAGTAGATGTAATGTATTTGTATTTCCAAAGGGCATTCAATAAAAAAAACATTGCACAAGAGCTCCTGGTATGGGGTATTATATAGCATGGACAGGGATTGGCTAACAAACAGGAACCAGAGTTGGGATGAATGGGCATTTTCAGGTTGGCAAACTGCAACTAGTGGAGTGCTACAGGGATCAGTGCTGAGGCCTCAACTATTTACAGTCTATATTAATGACTGATGAAGGGACAGAGCCAAATTTGCTGACGATACAAAGGTAGGTAGGAAAGCAAGTTGTGAAGAGGACAGTCTGTAAAGGGATATAGGTTGAGTGAGCGGACAAAAATTTGGCAGATGGAGTATAATGTGGTAAAATGTGAGATTGTCTACTTTGGGAAGAATTGAAAAGCAGAATACTATTTAAATGGAGAGAGACTGCAGAATGCTGTGGTACAGATGGATCTGGGTGTCCTCGTACATGAATCACCAAGATTAGCATGCAGGTACAGCAATTAATTAGGTAGGCAAATGGAATGTTGGCCTTTATTGAAAGGAGGTTGCTGTATAAAAGTAGAGAAGTCTTGCTACAGCTATACTGGGCATTGGTGAGACCACACCTAGAGGACTGCATATTGTTTTGGTCACCTTATTTGAGGAGAGTTATACTTGCATTGGAGGCAGTTAAGACCAGGTTCACTAGGTTGATTCCTGGAATGAAGTGGTTGCCTTATGAGGAAAAGTTGAGCAGGTTGGGCCCACGCTCACTGGAGCTTAATCTTTGGAATTCTCTACCCCAGAGAGCAGTTGAAGCTGAGTCATTGAATATATTGAAGGCTGAGTTAGACAGACTTTTGATCTAGAAGGGACTGGGGGCAGATAGGAAAGTGGCATTAAGGCCGCAATCAGATCATCCATGATCTTATTGAATGGCAGAAGAGCTCGAGGGGCCAAATGGCCTACTCCTGCTCATATTTGTTTTTGTGCCTTCTGTATGTTCTTGTGTATGTGACACCTACAGATAATTTGGATGTGACCCCATTTCACAGAAGGGAATTCAGTATGTGAGTTTTAAGACTTGGGATTATTAATAATGCAAGATTTCACTCACAATGAGTAGGCAAATGTGTTGATTTGAAATCTGACCCTCACAGAAATAATCTGTTTTACAGTACTCTGGTCTCAAGTGCCTGATTCTCAGCTACAGAATAATTTCCTCTTGTGAGTCAGTTATTCTGTTGTGATGACTTAGTAGTAGCCTCTCATAGTCGCTAACCAGTGTCACTTCAGCGCACTCTGAACTTTTGTCAGCACTGTTTCACTTTAGTCAAGCTATACTGCATCATGCAATGAAAAGACAAGATGGCAATGGGGGGGAAAAGACTCATTTATTTGAGAGGGTCCAAAGAGACCACTCTAACTTCGTTTTCATACTTTCATGGTGTTCTACAAGTTGCTACTTTCACACACAAGGATGGGGGAGCCCATTATGCCCATCTAATTGGTCCTTCTGCATATTCTGGGGAACCTACAGTCACCCCAGCGTAGTATCTAACTGCCTCCGCTACCTCACTCTGACCAGTCTAGATGATCATTTTTATCTGCAATGTATTTCGGGACATCAGTCCTAACATCCTATATTTTACCACTCTTCTCTGGTCCAACTGTTTTCCATGGTTCTACGTAGAAGCTCTAAGGAGCACAGGGGAATTCATATGCCTTGTTTGTGAAGTAAATTGGAATAATGAGCAGTGAGGGTGAGTTTAACATGAATGCAACTCTGAGCATCTGCCCTACACACAGTTGCCATGACTCCACATGGGCACATACATACAGATCAGGATACATGTATGCATATATGAGCACACTTATGCAAGGCATACACAAATATGGGCACATATGTACAATAGATGCACATATTTACATATGTACATGTACAATCTGGAACCTCATGGCCAGATGGTGGATGAACCATCTTTGTCTCATCCTGAGGTCCCCAGCATCAGTCAATTCGATTCACTCCATGTGATATCAAGAAATGGCTGAAGGCACTGGATACCGCAAAGGCGAGGTGCGCCAACACCATCCCCACTTGTAGTATTGAAGGCTTGTGCTGCAGAACTGGCCGTGCCCCTAGCCAAACTCTTCCAATACAGCTATAATGCTGGCATCAACCTGATAATGTAGAAAATTGCACAGGTGTGTCCTGTCCACAAAAAAGCTGGCAAATCCAATCTGGACAATTACTGCCCCATCAGTCTACTCTCAATCATCAGCAAAGTGATCGAAGGTGTCATTGACAATGCTATCAAGCAGCACCTACTCAGTAATAACCTGCTTACCAATGCTTAGTTTGGATTCTGCTAGGGCCACTCGGCTCCAAACCTCATTACAGCCTTGGTTTAAATATGGACAAAAGAGCTGAATTCCAGAGATGAAGTGAGTGAATGCCCTTGGCATTAAGTCAGCACTTGACCACGTGTGGCATCAAGGAGACCTAGCAAAATTGAAGTCAATGGAATCAGGGGAAACTCTCTGCTAGTTGGAGTTGTACCTAACAAAGGAAGATGTTTATGGTGGTTGGAGGCCAAATATGACCCAGGACATCGCTACAGGAGTTCCTCAGGATAGTGTACCAGGCCCAAACATCTTCAGTTGCTCCATAAGGTCAGATGTGAGGATGTTCACCGTGCAGTGTTCAGTCCCATTCGAGACTCTTCAGATACTGAAGCAGCCTATTCCTGCATGCAGCAAGCGCTGGACAACATTCAGGCTTGCGCTGATGTGTGGCAAGTAAGATTCACATCACACAAGTTCCAGGCAATGATCATCACCAATAAGAGAATCTAACCATCTCCCTTTTGATGTTCAATGGCATTACCATCGCTGAATCCCCCACTATCAACATTCTGGGGGTTACCATTGATCAGAAGCTTAATTTGAACAGCCATATAACTACTGCGGTTACAAGAGCAGGTCAGAGGCTGGGAATTCTTTGAGTAACTCACCTCCTGACTCCCCAAAGCATGCCCACTATCTTAGACACAAGTCAGGAATGTGATGGAATACTCTCCACTTGCCTGGATGAGTGCAGCTCCACAACACTCGAAGATTGACACCATCCAGGACAAAGCAGCCCACTTGAATGGCACCCTATCCACCACCTCAAAATTTCACTTCATCATTGGTGCATAGTGGCAGCAGAGTGTAGCATCCACAAGATGCACTGCAGTGACTCACTAAGGCTCTTTCAACAGCACCTTCCAAACCCACAACTCCCTAGAAGGACAAGGGCAGCAGATGCATGGGACCACCACCTGCAAGTTCCCCACAAAGCCACATGCCATTCTGATTTGGAATGGTGATATAATTCCATCACTGCCGCTGGGCCGAAAACCTGAAACTCGCTTCTGAACACCATTTTGGGCATACCTACACCACATGGTGTGCAGAGGTTCAAGAAGGCGGCTCGCCACCACCTTCTCGAGGTCAATTAAAGATGCACAACAGATGTTGGCCTTGCCAGTGAAGCTCACATCTCATGAAAAAAAATTTTTTATTCTAAGGATACACACGCATAGATAGAGATCCAGTTGGGTACTTGTACTCATGGGCACAGTCTTTCTTTTGGGCCTCCTTATCTCGAGAGACAATGGATACGCGCCTGGAGGTGGTCAGTGGTTTGTGAAGCAGCGCCTGGAGTGGCTATAAAGGCCAATTCTGGAGTGACAGGCTCTTCCACAGGTGCTGCAGAGAAATTTGTTTGTCGGGGCTGTTGCACAGTTGGCTCTCCCCTTGCGCCTCTGTCTTTTTTCCTGCCAACTACTAAGTCTCTTCGACTCACCACAATTTAGCCCTGTCTTTATGGCTGCCCGCCAGCTCTGGCGAATGCTGGCAACTGACTCCCACGACTTGTGATAAATGTCACACGATTTCATGTCGCGTTTGCAGACGTCTTTATAGCGGAGACATGGACGGCCGGTGGGTCTGATACCAGTGGCGAGCTCGCTGTACAATATGTCTTTGGGGATCCTGCCATCTTCCATGCGGTTCACATGGCCAAGCCATCTCAAGCGCCACTGACTCAGTAGTGTGTATAAGCTGGGGGTGTTGGCTGCTTCAAGGACTTCTGTGTTGGAGATATAGTCCTGCCACCTGATGCCAAGTATTCTCCGAAGGCAGCGAAGATGGAATGAATTGAGACGTCGCTCTTGGCTGACATATGTTGTCCAGGCCTCGCTGCCGTAGAGCAAGGTACTGAGGACACAGGCCTGATACACTCGGACTTTTGTGTTCCATGTCAGTGCGCCATTTTCCCACACTCTCTTGGCCAGTCTGGACATAGCAGTGGAAGCCTTACCCATGCGCTTGTTGATTTCTGCATCTAGAGACAGGTTACTGGTGATAGTTGAGCCTAGGTAGGTGAACTCTTGAACCACTTCCAGAGCGTGGTCGCCAATATTGATGGATGGAGCATTTCTGACATCCTGCCCCATGATCATTTTCTTGAGGCTGATGGTTAGGCCAAATTCATTGCAGGCAGCCGCAAACCTGTCGATGAGACTCTTCAGGCACTCTTCAGTGTGAGATATTAAAGCAGCATCGTCAGCAAAGAGGAGTTCTCTGATGAGGACTTTCCGTACTTTGGACTTCGCTCTTAGACGGGCAAGGTTGAACAACCTGCCCCCTGATCTTGTGTGGAGGAAAATTCCTTCTTCAGAGGATTTGAACGCATGTGAAAGCAGCAGGGAGAAGAAAATCCCAAAAAGTGTGGGTGCGAGAACACAGCCCTGTTTCACACCACTCAGGATAGGAAAGGGCTCTGATGAGGAGCCACCATGTTGAATTGTGCCTTTCATATTGTCATGGAATGAGGTGATGATACTTAGTAGCTTTGGTGGACATCTGATCTTTTCTAGTAGTCTGAAGAGACCATGTCTGCTGATGAGGTCAAAGGCTTTGGTGAGATCAATGAAAGCAATGTAGAGGGGCATCTGTTGTTCACGGCATTTCTCCTGTATCTGACGAAGGGAGAACAGCATGTCAATGGTCGATCTCTCTGCACGAAAGCCACACTGTGCCTCAGGGTAGACGCGCTTGGCCAGCTTCTGGAACCTGTTCAGAGCGACTCGAGCAAAGACTTTCCCCACTATGCTGAGCAGGGAGATTCCACGGTAGTTGTTGCAGTCACCGCGGTCACCTTTGTTTTTATAGAGGGTGATGATGTTGGCATCGCGCATGTCCTGGGGTACTGCTCCCTCGTCCCAGCACAGGCATAGCAGTTCATGTAGTGCTGAGAGTATAGCAGGCTTGGCACTCTTGATTATTTCAGGGGTAATGCTGTCCTTCCCAGGGGCACAGTACACATAGGGCATATGCAAGAGTACACAAACATTGGCATGTACATTTGTGCATGGACAAACATGGGAATATACCCACAGATGTGCAGATATACAAAAGCACACAGACATGGGCACAAGCATAGACTGTTGTAAGTCTGTTTTGTATGCTGTCACCTTGACATACTTGGGAATCTCTATAAGCTAGACTAACTGAGTCTTCAGTACATTGAACATTAACTCTTTATTACATTATAACGATGTACAGCTTCATACTAGTCTGTGTGACTCCTCTGAAGCCAAGCTGCATCTCTCTCTCTCTCTCTCTCTCTCTCGTGATCTCTTACATCATCATGGGAGGTACTCTTTACACTCTCAACATTAACCCTTTCAGACTTATACTACCTCTCCCCCATATATATAATGTATACATTTACATTTATTTTTACATACCCCCATCTTCCCCTGCCACCCCCTCCCCACCCAATTCTCTGACATCACAGATTTAATCCGTCGGGAGGCTTCGCAAGTCTCTCTAATCATGGTGTCAGATGCAGAAGATTTGTAGTCTTTCTCTGAACTCTTGCTTCTTGACTTGGACAGTCTTCATTGAGGTGTGGTATCCAGTGCTTTCTGAATTTCAGATTGAACATCTGGTTCGTCCAAATGTATGGCTGATTGACATCTTTGATGAGTAGGAATAAGATTCCTCCTGTTATAGTACCTTCTGAAGTATGTACTAAATAAGATCGCTGTTGATTCTCATCTCTCTGGATGATTACTCCTTCTCTGCCTTGGTCTCGTACCCATACCTTTTGTCCTTCAGTCAACTTGGGTTCCTGGTACAGTATTTCCTATTATAATAGGCCTGATGCTTTGTGTAAGACTTTTCTCTGCCTTGAATTTCCTCATAATCCTGGACTTGTAGCCCTTGAAGTAACATTTTGAGTAGGATAGGAAGGAAGCTTAGAACACAATTTCCAATCAGCAGTCCCGATGGTGCTAATCCACATAGCAATGGAGTAGTTCTGTTCAAGAGTGCTTTGATAGTTCTGACCCCTCTCTCAGCTTCTCCGTTAGATTGTGGATATCTATGGGAACTTGTAAGATGTACAAATCCACAGTTTTCCGCAAAGTGTGAAGTAGTGGTTTGCAAATTGTGATCCATTGTCGGACACTATTTGGCGAGGTATACCATGTGTTGCAAAGATTTCTTGTAACACTCAAATAACTGTCTCAGTTGTTGTGCACAAATGTTTGTCATCAACTACTTTTCAAGGTGCATAGAGGTCAATCAGGTCGGATTTTCCATTAAATATGAACAGATCGCCGAAAGTTCCCAGTCTGGTTGGGAAGTGGGTTGAGATAAGGGGGTCCCTCTGATCCTGTCTGTGCACTCACACACCTGGCAATTTGAAATCATTTCTTCTATATCTTTCAATTATTCCTAGCCACCACAGACCCAGAGCCCGTGCTCAACACTTTGTTATACCCATATGACCCTAGTGTATTTTCTCCAAGATGTCTACCCGGAGTGAATACAAAATCACCAGTCTCTTGTCATAGGGCGGCGCAGTGGTTAGCTCCAGCGACCCGGGTTCAGTTCTGGGTACTGCCTGTGTGGAGTTTGCAAGTTCTCCCTGTGACCGCATGGGTTTCCGTCGGGTGCTCCGGTTTCCTCCCACAGCCAAAGACTTGCAGGTTGATGGGTAAATTGGCCATTGTAAATTGCCCTAGTGTAGGTAGGTGATAGGAAAATAGTGGGGATGTGGTAGAGAATATGGGATTAATGTAGGATTAGTATAAATGGGTGGTTGTTGGTCGGCACAGACTCGGTGGGCCGAAGGGCCTGTTTCAGTGCTGTATCTCTAAACTAAACTAATATACCAACAAATCATCCAAAATAGTAAAATATCTTCAATGTTCAAAGACGATTTTCATCCAATGCTGTCATGAAGACCCCATCTGCCATGAACATTCATTTTAAACTGTTGCTGGAATGAAGAAATCTCTTGTTTAGAGATCAGCAGTGGCTGGAAAACATTTGCATACTAAGACAGTGCCTGGAGACAATAGAACGGCTCCCTGATCCAATTAACCCAAATGGATTTTGATCAGACATTGAATGTGTAAGAAAGCCAGCATTCCAGGATATCTGCTAAGATGGAGAATCCACAAATGCAGGAGTTTGTTAAACAACTAGTCACATGACTTAACCTGCTGGCCCAGGTTTTTGGTTTTGAACTGCTCACAGGAGAGTTTAGGTCTGATTACAACTGAACTTGAAAGAAGAGACTCTCGCTCTCTCTCAATCTCCGGATCCACTGAAAGAAAAGACTCCTACATAAAACAAGTTTTAAAGCGGGCACTGGGCCCCAACTAAATGGCAAGACTTACCGGCAATCAAACCCTCTGCATTTCATAGCGTCTTGCACTCCACCACCCCGCCCCTCCCTTCCCAGTGTACCTTCTTTTCTGGTTCTTTTACAGCCCTCTGAAGAACCATACGGTGGCTGGAGGTTTCCTGAACCAAGGTCTGTCTTCACCTCTCAGAATTGCCCTGTTCTTCCGGATTTCTGCCTGTCTCACCAGGTGAATTGCTTTGTCCAGGGTGAGGTCTTTAAACTGCAATAAATCTGATGAGGATTCTTCAGTAATACCTACTACAATGCGATCTCATTAAATCTGCTTTTAGGTTTCCATATTCACATCCTTCAGCTAGTCTGTAAAGATCATTAATAAAAGTATCAACTGTTTCACCTGGTTTCTGGACCCTTCTGTTAAATCTTGCCCTTTCTAGATTCTTATTGCTCCACAGGTTGAAATAGCAATCAAAGGCTTTTAAAAGTTCTTCAAATTTATCTGATGTCTCGTTATTGCAAGACAAGGCATTAATATCAACTATTGTGCTAGGGGAATACAGCAATGTGTTAACTTGCTCTGCTTCAGACTGGCTGTCTAATTTGGAAGGAATTCTATATCTCAAACCTTTTTCGCTAGATTGACCAATTTTGAGTTTGATTTCGTCCTTCCTTGTGTCCAACCCTCTCTAGTATTGTAAATTTAAGATCCATGGCTTTCTATTTGGTTTAGTTTCTGTTTTGAACTTTTCCCTCCAGTATTGGAAGTTTACCTCACTTTTCAGCCTCGTGCTGGCTCCAGCTATGGTCACTGTTTCTCCCTGTGAAATCTCGCCACTGGACTTTGGCTTTATTTCCTCCTTGTTTTACATGTAATATTGCAGCATTTCTGCTATATTCTGTTTACTCCCTTCACTTAGAGTATCATTAGAGTATCAAGTATTTGCAGCCTCTTTTTTTTGTTTCTCGCCTGCTCCGGTTGCCTTGTAAAATAGCGCTAACCTTGGATCTGCCCTCGCTAAGGACTTTTGATTTGCCTAGTGCCATTAGGAACAAATTTTTACCCTCTTTAAGGGTTGCTCACCAGATCCCCGATTGTTGCTTAGTTCTCCAACTCGAAGCATGCAATTGCTGGACCAGATCTTTTTCAGGCTATCTGCCTCTGTGGTGCAGCCTAAATGTCTCTACAAGCTGATTCCCGACTCTCTGTGTCTCCTTCATCCACGTAATAGCTCTGGAGCTTTTTCACCGCCTCTTCTCGAGTTCTCCAGTTTTCGCACTTTTTTCAGGTCAGACTTCAAAGTATTTCCTCATTCTTCTTGCATGGTAAGAACCACCGTTCAGTCTCACCGCTGATCACCATATTGTATGTTTGGTTTATCTGCTGCCACTTAGTTAGTCTAGCTTAGAGAAATTCCTGAGTCTTCAGTACTTTGAGCATTAACTCTTTATTACATTATAACTATGTGCAGCTTCACACTAGTCTGTGTGACTCCTCTGAAGCCACCCTGTATCACCTTCCAAGTCTCTCACATGTGATCTCTTACATCATGGTGGGAGGTAATCTTTACACACTCTCGACATTAACTCTTTCAGACCCTTACACGACACAGACCACCATTCGTGTGCACACAAATAGGCGCCTCTCGCTCTCTCCCCGGAGTTTTTGTTTGTGCCCTCAGTGAGGACACTGAGCTACTGGGAGCATATATCAGGATATCACTGGCAGCCTGTGATTTTCTATCTATTGGAAGATCATGGTATGTGTATGCCCATTCAGCAAGTTTATGCTTTAAATCTTTGTGATCTGTATTTTGTGCACTTACCAATCAAAGATTGCAGGTTCCATATCTGGTCTGTGCTGTCTTAGTGGATCACAGACAGGATAACAATGGGGGTGCTACAACTGCCTGTGGGCTATGGAATGAAAAAAGTAAGCAGTCAGAGTTTTCTCTCCCGATCTTTATTCTGTCACACCTGCTGGAAACCGTGCATGTATGGATGTCGACGAGTCGAATACCTGGTATAGTCTGGTACATTTGAACAAGCTGCTGGAGTGCTGTTAGTGAGTTCGCACTGTGCCCAGCATGAGTTGGCATTATCAGGAGAAAATAAAGATGAAACTAAGAGGGGACATTTCATAGTCATTTTGAATCGACAGAACTGGTTAACAGCTGTATGAAGAGTTCTGATGCACTAATCAACTGTGGGAGGAATGCTATTGACATTGTAGGAGGAGCAGTGAATAAACCACACAGGAATGAAACTGCAAGTGTAGGGTAAAGGTTGTGAGCTGGACGAACAACTAAAGCTTGTGTTGTAACATCAATACAGCACCAGCACACCTACTATAGGTATATTTATAACCTTTCCTTTAATGCTTTTGGGAGTCACACCATGGTCTCAGTTCCCAGTAATACTGCCATGTTTCATCATTGCACCTCCTTCAAAACCTTAATGTGATTATAAAGTGGAACCTTTAGTAAGGAGTGTTTTAATCAGAAGATGTTTTGCTGTTGTAATCATTCACTCAGCTCTTTGTCTGGTAAGTCTGTCTCATAGATGAGCTTCTCTGCAGCAGGTGATTTTCATTTTAATCAGTCGGACCGAGATCTCTGGCCTGCTTCTGTTTGGAAGACTAGTGATTTTGTTGTTTTTTGTCTGTTGACAACAAGTCACAGTCTGCCGTACAGCACTGGGCAGAACACCATGACTGCAAACGAATGCCAACTTCATATTCTCACGGTTTTACAGTCAGAGTTAATTGGGCAAAGTCTTTTTTGAATTTTATTCGTTATAACTACATTTAAAGATGCATGTTTTGCCACCAAATGACACGGTTGGTACAGGTTAGGAAAATGACACATTCAACCCCCGTCTGTTCATTAGCTGATCAAATGTAGCCTGATCATCCCTACATTGACATTTCTGTAATCAACTATGTTTCCTCTTCCTACTTGGTATCTATTGCAAGGTATGTGAATATTTTGCAAGCATCTGGCTCATTTGTGATGGCCTTCACAGAGGAATAACCCTTTGACACTCAGCAGGGGTTTCTGCTGCTGAACCTCCTAATTTGGGGTGCCATGTTTTCCTTTTGTGCTATCGCACTCTTCCAATGTTGTAATGAATGGGACCATCACATGCATTACCTCCCCTCCATATGTCACTCAGGTCAAATGCAGTAAAATGTTTGATCTCTGCAGAAAATCGCATAGTGTGAGGTGTTCAAGTAGTAAGACATTTCTGGCACGTCACCTGCACTGCTTGCATCTGGAAGACCTTTAACAAATAATTTACCAGTACCTTTCAGATGCCAATCTCGAGGCAAGCAAGACGATGCTAGGCGATACTTGTCTGATGAGCTGGGGTGCTTCTTTCTGCTATCAGCGAGCATTCAATCAATTACAGCCATCCCGTCATAAGTCCATGAATTCTTAAAAGATTCAGAGTAGAATTTTGAGGAGCAAAAAATTGTCGTCATAAGGAAAGCCACGATCCAGAGGGAGTAAAACCTTAGGTTTATTATGGTGCCAGAGATGAACAGATGAGCTCACTTTAGGAACATACTGACGGATTGGAGAACTGGAGCCAAATACACCTGATTCTTGAGGTGACTCAGTGATTCCACATCATGCCCTTATGGGGATATGTTTTTGCAATTGAAAATATCGGATTGAGGGGAAAGTCAGTGGGTGTGAAATTTTGATGTCTGATGTTGTCCAACCCCATCAGTGTGAAGATGAGTTTTCTGTTTACCCCATTCAATAAAGTCGCAATGTCCCACCTGTTCAAAGCATTGCTCATTGTGTGTTTTTTCACCCAGGTCACCAGCCGACAACTGAAAAGTCAGATTTTCATCTCTAAGTTTACGTATGGTAGTATTAAGTCGGTTAACCAGTTCATTTTTTCAAATCAACTGAATTTCAAGAACCTTAGCCAAAATTGTGGTATCGAATTCAACTTGTGTAGGCTGATATATAGAGCCATGTGATAACACAAGTGGTTGAGGCTGAGGTATAGACATAATATCATGGATCTGTTATTAGAAATTGTGAGAGAACGACATCTTCAAGAAACGAGCGTGGAAGCCACAGGATTTTTATGGCTAGGGTTGATGGGAAGGTCTGGAAACAAATCTTCTGTAATTTGAGTGAGTATAAGCAGCATATGTAATAATCCATAAAATAGTAACTAAAGTGACAAAAGAATAATCAAGGCTGAAATAAAACAGTACCTCAATCCTTTCTTTACTCGAGAGCAAGTCCCATCACTGAGAGACTTTGGTGCTTTGTTCCTTTCCCGCAGTTTCTCCTTTTGTGACTTGACTATTGCTCATTGCATCTGGCGTGGTTTCCAGTGAAACCAACCTTTTGAGGCACTCCGAAGTCCTGCGTGCGGGAGGAACAGTTATTGACGCAGTTGATTGTAGTTCGATTTAGTGTAGTTTCCGATGCTATCCTCCAGCTGGGTCCTGAAAGAGTGTACGACTGCACCTTGTACTGTTCCTCCATTCCTGTACCCTTCAGGACACCCCTTCAGGTTGTCTACAGAGACAAGTTTAAGAGATTGCTTGCCATTCGGCTGGTTAGCAAACATTTTGACAGTTCTTTCATTAATAACAATGTATTTGAACAGGTTTCTTCCACCTAGGTCTCAAACTAGGTTTTGTTCAAACCTTTTCTCCTGAACCCACTCCCTGGTTACAGGTTGCAAGCTTTGTTAGTTACCTGTTTTTGTCTATTCTCTCTGATCCTCTGATCAATTTTATGAATTTGATCGGTTTATTATTTCAAATCTAATTGCTGTCATGTCAAGGAATCAGAAAGCGTAGAGGTAATAAAAGAATCGTGAGTAAGTGATGTATGCATTTCAGCACCATACATTAAATAATACGGTGTTCTAGGGAACACTGTCCCTGATGCACATGGCACATTATTTAGTGACGGCTGTACCTCGGCCCACTTATTTCCTCTGATTCTCAACAGTTTGGTCAATAGCTTTTTTACTTCCTGGTTTTTACATTGCACCAGTCCTGCTGACTGCAAATGATGTGGTGTGCTGTGCTCTAACCCAATCCCCCTTTTGCACACAAGTCTTTTGAAGACCTCTGAAACAAAGGCTCCGCCTTGATCAGTGTCTGATTTTGGGTGCACCAGTTACAGTAATAATGTCAATAGCATTGACAAGTGCAGTTTCCAAAACAGTTTTTGTGGGGACCAGCCAATAAAAAAGTTCAGCCATCAATGCAAATGAGAACATGTTTATACCCCATTGATGGGGGAAGTGGTCCAATGAAATGAACAAAATAATTCTCCATTGATTTATTAGGCTTCACAGGTGCCAACAGTGGCGGTTTAATAAATGACGATTTGTTGGCTAAATTACATGGCTCACAATTTGCCACATATGTTTTACAGGCTTTAAGCATGCCTGGCCACCAATATAAAGGAGTCAATTTGCAGAATGTTGTTCGGGCACCACTATGCGTCTGACCTATACCTTCGTGGGCTTCTTTCATTTGCAACTCAAGTACTTCCCGGACACCCTTGGGCGACTTAACCAGTACAATGCCTGTTGGGATCTCCGAATAGAAGTACTTTGGGTATTCTTTTGGATTCTCTTTCATTGGGTCTAACAGCTGAATCAGTTCCTCATCCTGATCAGATGCCCATTCTGCCCTAGTGATTACATTAACTGTGGCAGGCCCCTCTCGAGGAGGTGTCATGCAGACTGAATGTTTTGCCTGTCCACCTGCCACTCTGTTGCCCTTTGAGTGTACTGAACCAGTAGTATGCCCGGGTATCTGAATTACTTGACAATTGCGTTTCTCCTTCCATAAATTGAGAATATGTTTTATGGGTTTACCTTTGATTAGTAAAGCCTGTCTGCTCTCTCAACACTAGGTCTTGGTTGTAAGCCAGTTTACAATAGTCACTATCTGTACAAATCAATGTGGGCTAAACTGGGTCTGCCTTTTCTAAAGCATTACGTAATGCAGTAGCTGCAGCATACTGTGCTGTCCATTGGCCAAAGGTTATGGATAACAATCCCTCCAGATAGAGAGAATAAAAATCCTGAAAGGTACCTATTGCTATCCCCATCCCAGCTGAGGATTGTTGGTATGTCCCTTTTTTAATCATCATTGACCCATCACAGTAAATAACCTGGTGATAATCTGTAAGTGGTTTCAGAGGTACTTGTTTAACTCTCCTCAGTATCATCATCTTCCATAGCAGGGAGGTTTCTAAGTCCATGTATGAGAATAGAAATTAAAAAATGAGTGTAGGATCATTCAAAAAGGAAGCCCATTTGTCATATCAGATTTGAGTACTTCTCTCATCAGAAGCCATTCACAAAACTGATCTCCAGTCTGGTATTTCAATACAAATTGTAATGGGGTGTATCCCTTGAGGGGGTTGTGCTTTAATGAGACACTGAACTATCATTGTTATGACTTTTTTTTTGTTGTACCGTCTTTCAACGCTGGAAAAATTAGAATGAAACTGAACTGGCACATGACCATTTTCATTGTTTAAAAAAAAATAACTGCAACTGCTACTTTAGGAGATGTTTTAACATGAAGATTAAGTGGGACCTGCAAATCCCTTTGCTCCAGATTTATAGCCTTCTGTTTATCGTGGCACAGTTGCTGTGATTTCAAGTAATTCTCTGGGGGAAAAAATGAATGGGCCTTTTAGCTGTCTCGCCTACTCTAGCATACAGAGGTGCTGAGAGCTCAGCAAAGTCCAGGGGTCCTAAACTTGCCTGCAGATTTTTCAAAGTTCAGGGATATTGAATTGTGTCTCGTTTCTCTTTTATAGGATTGAATTAATCCTCAACCATTCCCAGTTATACTGAGGCCTGAGAAATCTACTTCCTCTCGATTGAACTGACTCTTTTTAATGTTGATCAGGTATCCAGCAGCAGTGAGCCAGGATAAAGCTTAAAGTGTTCTTGGAGGTCATTATGTGAAACATAAATGCTTTCCACAAGAGTTAACACTGGGCAAGTCTTTTAAAAGATTGATGACGAGCAGAAAAAAGAACGGGACTGTTTTGAAATCCCTGTATTATCTAGTCCAACAGTATTGAAAGCCGTCAGGGGCTGTCATTGCAGTCTTTTGCCAGTCAGATTCTTTAAGTAGGTGAGACCAAAAACCATTAGCCAAATCAATACAAGATTTAAATTTTTCTCTTTATGCTGGAAAGAAGGGCAGTGGAATTCTGTTGCTGAGCAGTGTTTGGCACTGAGACTTTATTAAGGGATGTGTAATCGACCACTAATCTCCATCTACTATCAGGTTTAGGGACACCAACCAATGGTAATAGTCAGAGATACAGCATCGAATGGTGAATTAGTTCTAAAGTGCATTTTGATTAGGACACCGTGGTCCTCTAAATCACTAATAGTGTCGAGTAGATCTAATTTCCCTTTATGATCCTGAATAGGCCACTGTTCCTGAGCTTGTGCCAGATTGCATCAAGAGAGTGAGGTTCTATATCTACCTTGCCACATTAATTCGGATGACACTGTAGATAAGGGTAGTACTTAGGAGCTGTTCCAAAAAACCCTTGTTTCCCCCCTACCTCCCCCCACCTCTAGGCAGGTGTGGTCTAGCAGTGCCTGAATATATTTGTCGGTCACCCTGGTTCGTTGATGCCTCCACAGGCTTGGATGTGATCTTGAGGAAGTGATTAATATTAGGCTGTCCTGTAATAGGGCAAACCAAACCAGGTACCAATCCCACCTCTATGATGGCCATAATGCCACAGATAGTAACAGGAATTTCATGTCAATCAGCTGTGTCTTACACTGTGAATCCCCCTAATGATAACTGATAAAGCTGAGTTTTATAATTACAGGATCCATGGCAGAGTAATCAGCTCCTGTATCAGAGTGCCTGTACCTGTTCAGTAGTGGGCAATATTGCCAGGTCATAGGGGAATTCAAGAGACCCTGGCTGGGTGCCAGCCCTTCATTGTGGAGAGTCATATTCTTCAGAGGCCTGACTATCAGCCCTGTCTTGACCTGATTACTTTAATTGATGCTCGCCCTTCCTTCTTAGGAGTCTCATGCTTTCCCTATTCCTTAGGTGGTCTATCATGAGGCTTAGTCCCCCTTGGGGTGGATGCCGATCCTGTCTGGAATCTTTCTGATCTCTGCCTCGGTCAGCCCTGGATCCTCCCATTACCCAGTGTAAAATTCATCCCCATAGGGATCCCAGCTGACCCTGCTATCTGAGGTGTGGTGCTAGACCGTTCTGGGGAGGTATACCACTCGCGCTGCTGGCGAGATGGCAGTGCAGACCGACGAGAGCGCCCGGCCAGGGTCCCAAAGGAATGAGTCGGTGGGTGACTGGAACAAGAAGGAGCCCGCATCCTATCCTGTCCCTGTCTGCGTGAAGCAGAAACATTGTCTGTATTATTTTCAACCTTAGGAGCTGGTTGGACCACGTGCTTAGTATGGGGCAGACCCAGTAGGGTATGGTTCAAGCGGATAATGCGTTCAACGCTATCCCACCTCTGCTGGTCATTAGGATAGCAGATAAAGCCCCTTCACAAGATAGTCTAAGTGCAGAATTCAGATACTGGTTAGCCAGACAACAGCGAACAATTCCCCAGTTTCCATGGTAAGGTCCTAGCCTAATTGATAGGTGGCTATTAAACCATTTGACTTAATTGTATTTTGAAGGATTTCTTTGAGCCCATAACATGCCCACCTTGAGTTGTGGTTAGGAGGTGGGCATAAATTTGAATCCAGTTGTTGCACCTATTGATTGGGGGGACTAGCTCAGAGTTTAGCATCATGGAGAGGAGCTGCCTTAAAGGTGCAGCACTCCAGTCTTGACAGCAAGTGTCAAGTCTATCAAGGTTGTTTAAAATCCTTCGTGTTTTATCTTGGTTGCTTAGACCAGGCTTGCCATACATGGCATATATAGAGTTAAGATTCGCATTGCCTAGGGGTGTAATTTGAGACTACACTGGCAGTCCCACAGACACAGGAAAGCCTGCAGTACCATCATTAGCAAAAGCCTGGACAAGGGCCTGTTTCATTTGAAGGTGATGTACCAGCAGCTGTCTATAATCCTCTCGCAAATTCTGATCACGAACCTCATTGTGAGGAAGCCATCTGATCCAAAACCCATGGCCACCACCCACATAGAGAGACCCAGGACTTACTATTCTACCATGAATACCTCCACCCTGTCATGCGCCAGTCATTACGCCCCCCAATTGTGCAGACATGCACTTTATCATTAAGGAATGTTGTGGGTCTGGGGCATCAGTCTGATTATCCCATCGGATATGTTCTATCCCTTCCACCTGGGGGTCAGCCAAAAAGTACCATGAGCTATAACTGACCTATCGGTATCAAAATTATCTACCTCAAAGACAACTACCTGATCTGCCTGAGGCAGCAGAATGGAATTCTGTAATCTACTGAAACAAGTTGATGGATCATCCAAGGGGAAAATTAAGCCAATCCCTTCAACATTAGTCATTATGTCTGAACGGAACCTGAACTAGGAGATAGAATGTGTCGGGACCTAATAGCAGCTAGGATTCAAAATGAACTTTAAAACACACCTTCCGTACTTACAAATCTAAAATAAGCATGAAAGACAATTGGATGAATACAGGATTCTGTTAACAGTAAGACATGTTTTGGGTGCCAACTGAAATGATTTATGACTTTAACCCCTTATAGGGATTAAACCAAATCAGGAGTACATCCCTATGAATCTCTTGCGTTCAAACCCAGACAAATTCTTATAGATGCTTATTTGGGTTCAAAGAATTGAACTAGTTTTCCCTCAAAGAAAGAAAACCAACAGAATATTACCATCTTTCGGATAGTCTATTTTTTAATAGTTATGGCGAAGTCATAAATATTCCAGATATTATAAGGGTCTGGGAAACTCTCTTCAATAAGTATATCTCCACTTAGAGACACAGGAGGGGTTCTTGTAGTTGGATACAGAATGCCTACATGAGACAATTTATTAACCATTATATATTAAAGAATTTAACAATTTAACATAACTTTTAAGTGGATAAGTATACTACAATATCAAAGATTACTAAGAAATGTAAAAAACAATGTTATTTCTAAAATAGAATCCAAACGTTCAACCTTGACACTGTTACAGTAAAATATCTTAGAATATTCATCAAAATTCAAAGTTACCTTAAATTCCCCAAGTAAGCCTCCTGCTTAACAAGACAAAGCGCTCTTGTTTAAGAGCAGAATTCTCTTGTCATGCAGTCAGCCGTTCTTGCCATAGGTTGAGAAGCATTGATGAGGAATTTCAATACCTCTGATTTTTCAATTCAAAACTCACGTTTATACTGTTTCTAATCTATTAATTCATCTTTTGGAATGTAGGTGTTGCCTTTCTGTGTGGGTTTTTCCCACTTTCATTATCCATATATGATATCATTGGCTGCTTATTCCGAATTAATTATCTGCTGAGTATTCGCTTCTCATGAAGTTGTGAGCTTTTATCTGGTCAAAATGTTTGTAGTCTTTTATAGTAACACCAAGACTTAACTTTATAAATGTGTTTTATACTTAAATGATTTTGAATTAAACTTGTGCAGTAACTGTTTTTTCCTTTTTTTGGGGGTAAATTGGGTTTACATGGCAGCTGTTTTTGTAGGTAACATTCCATTTTATGATCGATCATCTGTGATGGTTCTTTGGTACCTTGTACCATTTCCTTGAGTCAGTCTGTCTATACCATTAATCCTAATTAATTGATAATGTTATAGTTATCAGTACGGACCACGTATAGCCTGTCTCATTTAACTTAAAAGACTTTTCTGGTACACGTTCCATTGTAACAGGGATGTTCATGGATTTTTAACTTAATGGAAATTTCAGTGAGTCTTGAAAACTGACCATTTATTCAATTTTTAATTCTAAAAGATATAATGTATTAATTATATCTTAATCCTATCTAATTAAGCCTATTATACCTATATTTCATCACAAAGGTACTCCCACAGCGCTGTTAGGGAGGGAGTTCCAGGATTTTGACCCAGCAACGATGAAGGAATGGCGATATATTTTCAAGTCAGGTTGGTGCGTGACTTGGAGGGGAACTTGCAGGCAGTGATGTTCCCATGCATCTGCTGCCCTTGTTCTTCTAGATGGTACAGGTTCCAGGTACGGGAGGTGCCTTTGAAGAAACCTCCTAGATGGTACACACTGCAGCCACAGTGTGGAGGGAGTGAATGGTTCAGGCGGTGGTTTGGGTACCAATTAAGTGGGCTACTAAGTTCTGGATGGTATAAAGCTTCTTGAGTGTTTGAGCGACACTCATCCAAGCAAGTGGAGAATGATCTATCACAATCTTGACTTGTGCCTTGTAGATGGACAGGCTTTAGGGAGTCCGGAGGTGAGTTACCCGCTGCAGAAAATCCAACTTCTGACCTCCTCTTGCAGCCACGTTATTTCTGCGGTTGGTCCAGTTAAATAACTTCCCTGATGCCGATGGTGGGGGATTCAGTGATGGTATTGCCATTGAATGTCATGTGGAGGTGGTTAGACTCTCTTGTTTAAGATGGTGATTGCCTGGCACTTGTGTGGCATGAATGTTGCTGCTTATCAGCCCAAGCCTGAATGTTGTCCAGATCTTGTTGCATGTGGGCATGGTCTGCTTCATTACCTGAAGGGTTGCAAATGGAACCAACCATCCTCCTCTCTTGCTAACCTTCCTGCTCAGCAAGCCCGCTGGGGGCTAACTTTTTTCCTATCTGCGTCCCATCCCACTCACCCCTTCTATTGCTGGCCCTGTAGACTCTCAGTTGATGAACTATCACTGCTCCTCTCTTCTCCCTTCAAACAAGCCTTTACCATTTATGAGCTTATTGTGGATTATTGCATTGACAATAAGGTCTTGATGGAAATCTGGCTGAGACGTGATGACACCTTCCCCCTCAATGAAGCCTCCCTGCCTGGCTATACCTTCCATCACTTGCCTCGTCAAGACTGTCACGGTGGCAGTCTGACACTCCTCAATCACACTTTTTGATCTGTCCCCTTACTCCCCTGGCACCTTCTCCTACTTTTGACCATTTCATCTTATTCCACACTCTCATCTCATTTAAAATCCTGGTTCTCTATCATCCACAAAAGTAACATGCCAGTTTTCTCACAGATATCTTCACTATTTTCTTCCCTCAGCTTCTGCACCAAGCAACTTCTCATCCTCTGATTTCAACCTCCATCTCAATACATCATGCTCTCTCTCCTAAGTTCACTGCCCTTCTATCCTCTATATAAACTCCCCAGTCCATATTCACAGCTACCCCCTTGTTCTTGCCATCTCCCATAGTCTTGTTACACCCATTGTATCAACCATAGAAGAAGCCATCTTTGATCATGTACTTGTAACCTTCTCCACCTACATCCTCCTTCACCCTCCCAACCCTACTTCCTTCTGTTCCTGTCCCTGGAAATAACATTCTCCCAATTCACTCACAACTGACCTTTCAAACCTCATCTGTTTAGACTTTGGTCCTCCGTTCAACATAACATTTGTGCAGTTACTGATCTGTTCAACATCCTCACTTCCACCTTTTTTGATGCCTTAGTCCCTATTAAACCATTTGTCTCACTCACTCTGGCCATTCCCCTGAAATTGCTCACTATTTGAGGATCATCCTGGAATGCAAAGATAACCTCTGGCTTTCTTTCTCTACTGCAAACTATCTTCTTAAATCCCTCTCCCCTGACAAGTGTGAGGAGCTTATGGATTTCTTTGTCACTAAGATTGAGACGATCCGTTCAGCTGCTTCTGACACCTCCCTTTCACCCCTAGCCCACTAGGCCACACTTCCCTTAAGATTCTCTCCTGCCCTCGCCCTTTCTCTAGTTTCTCTCCTATCTTCCCTCATACTCTCTCTGAGCTCATCTTGTCCATGAGATCCACTTGCTGCTCCTTAACCTTATTCCCACTAAACTACTGACCACCCAATTTCCCCTCTTGCCTCCCATGTTAGCTGATATGGTTAACAGTTCTTTCTCTTTTGGGTACTGCCCCTCTTCCCTTTCAAATCTGCCATCATTACCCCTCCTCAGAAGCCAACTCTTGGCCCCTCCATCCTTGTAAACCACTGCCCCATCTCCAGCCTCCCTTTCCTCTCCAAAATCCTTGGACGTGCTGTCACTGCCCAAATCCGTACCCATCTTTCCCAGAACTCCATGTTTAAATCCCTCCAATCAGGTTTACTCCCCTGGTCCAGTATAGAAATGGTTCGTATTAAATCCACAAATGTCATCCTATGTGACTATGAAAAAGTTAAACTATGCAGTCTTTGAGCCTTTTACATGGGTGACTGCACCATCGGCCTCCATACCTCTCCTCCATCATCTAGCTGGGTGAGAATGCACTCGCTTGGTTCCATTCATATCTATCCAGTCGTAGCCAGAAAATTACCTGCAATGGCTTTTGTTCCCACTTCCACATCATTAGCACTGGTGTACCCTAAGGATCTATACTGGCCCCTCCTATTTCTCAGTGACATACTTCCCCTCAATGACAGCATCAGTTTCCACATATACACTGACGACACCCAGCTCTACCTCACCACTTCTCCCGACCCCTTCACTTTCTCTCTATTTTGTCATATTACTCGTTCAACATCCAGAACTGGATGAGCAGATATTTCCTCTAAGTATTTGGAAGACCAAAGCCATTGTATTTGGTCCCCACCACAAACTCCATCCCCGAGCCACCAATTCCTTCCCTCTCTGACAACTGTCTGAGGCTGAACCAGTTTGTGCACAACCTTGATGTAATATTTGACCCTGAGATGAGCTTCTGAGCGCACATTCGTGCCATCACTGACTGCTTTTTCCACCTCTGTACCATCGCCCGACTCTGCCCTGCCTCAGCTCATCTGCTGCAGAAACCCTCTGTTACCTCTAGACTTAACTATTCCGATGCACTCCTAGCCGGCCTCCCACCCTCTGCCCTCTGTATACTTGAGGCCATCCAAAACTCTGCCCTGAAGTCCTAACTCTCTCCAATTCCCGTTCACCCATCACCCCTGCGGTTGCTGACCTAGCCAATTGGCTCTTGGTTAAGCAAATTTCTTAATTTCAAAATTTCTTGATTTCAAAATTGTCATCCTTGTTTTCGTATCCCTTCATGGCCTTGCCCCTCCCTATTTCTGTAAAAGCCTCCAGTCCTACAATCTTCTGAGATATCTGTGCTCCCCGAATTCTCGCCTCTTGAGCATCACCAATTTTAATTATTCTACAATTGGCGGCCATGCCTTCAGTTGTTAAGGCCCTAAGCACAGGAATTCTCTCCCTAACCCCCTCCACCTCTCCCTCCCCTCTTTCCTCCTTTAAGACACTTGTTAAAACTTATGTCTTTGACCAAGCTTTTGCCTTAATATCATTTTATGTGGTTGTTAAATTTTGTTTCATATTGCTCCTATGAACTGTGTTGGGATGTTTTACTATTAAAAGATGCTATATCAATGCAAGTTACAAGCTGTTGTTGCTTTTCTGGGATATTCTGCTCTGGATAATACAAACTTCATAATTAATAAGCTTTAATTATTTCACTTTTTGTTTGTAGGTCAGACAGCCCCATGAAGACTCCGGAGAAGTTGGCCTGAGCAACATTTAAGGATTGGGATCAAGTCCCAAGAATGTGGTGGGGAGTTAGTCTTTTAACCCTCTGCCTTTTAGCACAGAAATGATTTTAAACAGCTGAAACAGGCTTCAGCTTTAGGCTGAGCTTAGTTACATCTCAACCAGCAGCTAGAATCTTGCTGTAAATAGGCTCAATGGTGTAGTCAGTGTTACCATGGCATGGATCGTACTGAGGGTTAGTCCATACTGCCCCTCGATTATGCTCCTCTATTCAATAAAACTATGGTTGATCTACCTGAACTCCATTTTCCTCCCCTGTCCCCTTATCCCTTGATTCCTTTAGCATCCAAATTTCTCAGTCTCATTCTTGAATATACGCAACAATTGAGCATCTGCAGCCCTCCAAGGTAGAATATTCCAAAGATTTTACAACCTTCAAGAAATTTCTCCTCATCTCTATCCTAAATAAATGACCCCTTATCCTGAGACTATGCCCCTCTAATTCAATACTCTCCAGCCAGAGGAAACAGCATCTCCGCATCAGTTCAGACTGTTAAGGAAGACCCTATTATACTAGATTCACAAAAAATGGGCATTGCTTTCTAATGTTCTACAACCATCTAACTAATGAGGTTTCAACAGTTCCTGGTGTTCTGAGCGGACTGTTAAATTTAGTAACTTAATTTGAATATTCCACCCTCCATTGTTCAGTGGTACCATACTATAGTATGAGAGCCATTTTACATAAAATTATATTTATTTATTTAGAGATACAGCACTGAAACAGGCCCTTCGGCCCACCGAGTCTGTGCCGACCATCAACCACCCATTTATACTAATCCTACACTAATCCCGTATTCTTACTACGTCCCCACCTGTCCCTATATTCCCCAACCACCTACCTATACTAGGGACAATTTATAATGGCCAATTTACCTATCAACCTGCAAGTCTTTGGCTCTGTGGGAGGAAACTGGAGCACCCGGCGAAAACCCACGCAGACACAGGGCGAACTTGCAAACTCCACACAGGCAGTAACCAGAATTGAACCCGGGTCACTGGAGCTGTGAGGCTGCGGTGCTAACCACTGCATCACTGTGCTACCCAGCAACAGTTATGAAACCAGATGCTCGACCTAGCCACTCCATATTGGTGTTTACCTGAGCAGTAGTCCTAATCCCACATGTCTGCTCTGTTCACAGATAACTTTACCCTCCTACCTCTTCCCTTCAACCACCTTTCAAATCAATTTTTAAATGTTGGCACATTCTGGGCATTTCCTGCTGCGTGCTGTAACATCACTGGCAACCTCATTTACAAGCCTGAGTGGGATTTCCACCACTTGTGAGGCAAAGTTACACTGGCAGAGTGGAAACAGCTGAGAAAATTTAAGCTCTGGTCTTTACCGCAATCACTAAACTGAGTGAATTCCAAAGCCCTACCACACTCTGTTTAAAAAAAAAGTAAGTTTCTCTTGCACTCTGTCTGAAATCTCTTGCATTTAATGTTATATCCCTGTCATATCAACCACTGGAGACCATCTGTTTATTTCTATCCTGTCCTATCCGTTCAAAATGTTAAACACCTGTTAAAGTGGAAACTGTCCTGTTCCAATGAAAATAGCCCCAATATTTCAACTTTCTTTGAATTTGTCTCTCCTAACAGAAGGTGGCATCCTTGAGAATTTGTACTGTCCTAATGCTATTGCCTCAACATCCTACAAGTCAGGCCATTCAAGAATGAAAATAGGAAGCACTTTTTCATACAAGGAAAATCTGGAATTTTCTCCTCCGTAAGACTGCAAATGGTGCATCAGTTGAAATTTTCGAGACTGAGTAACAGAATTTTATTCAATTTATAGATATCAAAGATGATGTGGACTAAAAGGGGGTAAATGGAGTGGAGGTAAAGATCAGCCATGATCTAATTGAGTGGCAGAACAGGCTCAAGGGACTGAATGACCTATTCCTGCTTCGACGTTTCTTCCTATAGTGTGGAATTCAAAACTACGGTGTATATTTTTGATTGGATTATCTGTTACCTCTATAATGTGCACCACATCCCTTTGGTGACCCTTAACTGACTTGCTCCATGTGTTTCTGGGGTTCAGGCCACAGGCTGTCCAGCTGTGGGATGTTGGACAAGCTGAGATTCCCTGCACTCGTTCTCTTGCTGTCCAGTGAGAGAAGGCAAACGAATGTAGAAGGAGGAAGTCTGTATCAACTTCCATAGGGCAAGTGAACGCACTCTATTAAAACTATGATCGGGCCTATGGTTTTATTAAATCATAGAATTTTAAAGCTCGGAAGGAAGTTAATCAGGCTGTCAGCTTTGTGCAATACCATTCCACTTTATCCCATTCCTCTACCTTTAAATTTTATTTTCACTCCCTCAGTTCTACCTTTGATGTCCTTATCCCCAGCAAATTCTTTACTTGATCCCACCCAGGTTGTTCTCCTAGTTTAGCCTCATCTTCACTTCCTCAAGTCCATGTGATGCAGAGTTGAGCATGTCTGATGCACTATTACCAGATCTGGCTGGACTACATTAAGCACCATCAGGCCTCACTCACCTCTGCTAAAACTGCCCATTACTCCAGGATCATCTGGAAATAAAGATAACCCCCAGTATTTTTAATGCCAACAATCTTGTTAAACCCCTCTCCCCTACCCATCGCCCCTGATCTTCAGCAACAGTTTTGTTAAATCTCTCTTCCCATCACCTCCAACAACAGTCTTATCCAGCTCCATGGGAACCAACCTTGATTCATTGGGGAATGTAAACCCTTGTGTCAGAAGTAGCACCGAAAACAGCTTGCATGAGACCTGGGCCCACCTGTATGCTAAACACTAAAACCAGCAGGCTCAAGTGAGAGCTAAATGGTTCTGTAACCAATGGGTCAAAGCAAAGCGTTGTATCTCAAACACATCCTGTTACGTATGGTGGTGCTAATTGATGGGAGAGGTTATATTAACATCCGCACCTTGACCTATGGCGGAATCTAGCACATGCGTACAAGAGACATGGCTGAGGTGGTTGCAAGTACCTTTTGTCAAAAATGCCAAGTGAACATTCCCACTCACATCTTGAAGTTATCAGCATCTTATAGGCTAGTGCTCAGCTAATTTGGTTCACTCCATTAACAAATAGCTGAGTAGATGGGATACAGTGAGGACTATGAGCCCTGACAACATTCTAGCTATAGTGCAGTCCTGTGCTCCAGAGCTAGCAGCCCCCAGCTATGCATTTCCAGTGCAACTATAACATTGGCACCTACCCAACAATTTGGGGAAATTGTCCAGTTTTGTTCTATGACAAAAAGCAAGACAAATCTAACCTAGTCAGTTGCTGCTTTATTAGCCTCTTGCCAATCATCAGCAGTGGAGGAACGAGACATAAATGTTCTATAAAGTGACATCTACTTACTGTTAACCTGCTCAGTTTGGGTTCTATGGGAACCACTTGGTTCCAAACCTCACCACAGCCTTTTCGAAACATGAATACCAGAGTCGAAAACCAGAGGAAAGGTGAGAGCAACTGCTTTTGACATATAAACAGCATTTGCCCATGGATGGCATAAAGGTACCCTAACAAAATTGAGACTGATAAGTCTCAAGGGGAAAGCCCTCAGCAGCTGGAGTCATACTCTACAAAAAGAAAGATGGTCGTGCTTGTTGGAGGGCACTTTACACTTTACCTCAGTGTAAAGTTCCTCAAGACAGATTTCTTGGCCTAACCATCTTCAGCTGTTTCATCAATGACTATCTCTATCAAGCAAAGGCCTAACAACTTGTCCTGACCTTCAACAGCAGCACCATTACTGAGTGCCCTACCAACAGCATTCTTTGGGACGGCAGGGGGTGGGGGAGTTGGGCTACCATTGGCCAGAAGCATAACTGGCCTGGTTTAGCAACGGCATAGCTGCAAGTGCAAGACCTCCTAACTGCTCGAAGCCTCTCCCCTGCTTACCAGCCTCAAGTTGGGAGTGTGGTGGAGGCCTGTATGGGTATAGCTGCAACAATGCTCAAGAGATTTAACACCATCTAGGACAGATAGTTTACATTGTCAGTTCCCTTGTCACTGGAACCAATATCCATCCCTTCCACATAGTGCATACTGCAGCCGCAATTGCCCAATCTCCAGGATGCACTACAGCAACTCACCAAGCATGCTCCAACACCACTTCCCTTCCCTGTGACCCCTACCACAAACAAGGATAAGGGCATAAAGATCATAGGAATGCTATCACTTCCAAGTTCCATTCTGAGTAGCACACCATCCTGACGTACATATGCCGCCGTGCCTTCTTTGTCACTGGCTTAAAACCTTGGAGTATCCCACTCAAAACTATTTGGAAGCACCATCACCAGCAGGACTGTACTGGGTCAAGATGAAAGCCTAGCACTACCTCTCCTCGGGATATAGGTGACATTGATAAGGCCACATTTCTTGTCCACCACTCTTTTAGTGACGAGAAAGGGCTGTGGCCTTGCCGACGCCGTCCACATTACAAGAACAAAAGCAACTGCCCATGGTATCAATTGGAATGTGGATCTCAGGTGCTCAAGATGAGAGGGCTGTCACTGAGCCAGAACGTATTAACTATTGGAAATAAATGAAACAGAGAAAATCCTGGTCAATGTGTTTATGCTTTGCTCCAGATTACCACTCTCAAACAGAAAGTAAAAAAAATTCCGGCTGTTGGTCTTACTGTTATATAAGATGAATGTTTCTTTTTTGAAGAGTTACTCAATGCATTAATCTATAAGGGGAGGTGTAAGTAAGGCATTTATGGAAATCACTTCCTTTTCTGTAAACTCCAGTCATTATCACTAGTGTAGGCAGCAGGGGCTGTGGTAGCTCACATGGTACATACATCTGGCTGTATTTGCAAGATAACCATAGGTAACAGCTGTGGCTGTACTACAGCTCCAGGGGCAGGCTCATTTCGTCTTCCTCTAAATACTATGTATGTAACATTTAAATACACCAATATATCAAACAGTGCAAAAATCGGAAATAACAACTTGAAGTATTAATAAACTACAAATGACATCCACACGCACAGACAGATCTAAGTGTCAATTTCTGCCACAAGCTTTATTTTGTTAGCTATAAACATTTTTGTTTGGTTTTAAAACTAGTCTCCATCACATGGTTTCTTACTGGAGTTACAAAAACTACTCGTAGCAGAACATTAAAAAAATCTGTTATGATGTTGCAAAGTTATAAATTCCTCATGATCGCCCATTCATGGATACCCCGCCTCCCATTTCGCCCTTCCCATGGCTACACAAAAACTTGCAATTTCAGCCATTTTCCCTTGCTTTTCTTTCCTTAGGAGGTGAAACATTTTCAGCCACTACCTCCTTTTAAACTGGCCTTGGAATAACCAACAGTCTGAGCCAATGTTATGCGTTGGACGGGTGATTAATGTGTTGCTGAGCAGGGCCCAGTGCTCTCCCTTCCCACTGAATATCAACAGGTGTACGATACTGAATTTTTACGATAACCACTTTCCTTCATCTCAATGCAGGTTCAAGGACCAAGAAATATAAAGACGTCTGATTCATAATTTTTTTTAATGCACACATGTGGGCGGCGCAGCGGTTAACACCACAGCCTCAGAACTCCAACGACCCAGGTTCGATTCTGGGTACTGCCTGTGCGGAGTTTGCAAGTTCTCCCTGTGAATGAGTGGGTTTCCGCCGGGTGCTCCGGTTTCCTCCCGCAGCCAAAGACTTGCAGGTTGAGCGGTAAATTTGCCATTGTAAATTGCCCCTAGTGTAGGTAGGTGGTAGGAGAATGGTGGGGATGTGGTAGGGAATATGGGATTAATGTAGGATTAGTATAAATGGGTGGTTGTTGGTCGGCACAGACTCGGTGGGCCGAAGGGCCTGTTTCACTGCTGTATCTCTCTATGACTAACACACATACATGCAGTATTGATGATATTGTAATCAAAAATAATCACAAAGAACTCATTGAGGCTGGTGAGGTGGTTTCTTTCCACCACTCATAGTAGTTACAGGTTAGACTCCCATGATAGGGAAGCCTGGATCTATATGTTAACTATGAGACCCTAAGTTCTGGAATTTCCTCCCTAAACCTCCCTGTCTCTCTACCTCTCTCTCCACCTTAGAATCTACACCTTTGACTAAGCTTTTGGTCACTTAGGAACTGCAATAAGCCATTTAGCCTCTGGAGTCTGTTCCACCATTCTGTAAGGTTCTGGCTGATCTGATATCTAACTCTAAATACTTGCCTTTGCCACACGTCCCTTAATAACTTTGATTAACAAAAAATCTAGCAATCTCAGCTTTAAAATTAACAATTGTTTTAGCATCAGTTGCTGCTTGCGGAAGAAAGTTCCAAACTTCTACCACCCTTTGTGTCTGGAAGGTCTGGCTCTAACTTTTAGACTATGTCGCCTAGTCGTGGACTCCCCAACTGGCGGAAATAGTTTCTCTCTATCTACCTTATCTTGAAAACTTCAACCTGATCACTCCTTAACCTTCTAAATTCCAGGGAATACAGCCCTAGTGTAATCTCCTTGTAATTTAACCATTGGTGTCTAGGTTTCATTCCGGTAAATCTATGAAGCCAATGCATCCTTCCCCAGGTGTCCCAGAACTGAACACAGTGCTCCAGATGTGGTCAAGCTAAGCCTTTTATAGCTGAAGCATAACTTTTACCCCTTTGTGTTCTAGTCCTCCAGATATAAATGCCAGCATCCCATTAGCCTTTTTATAGAGTCGTACAAGCACAGAAACAGGCCCTTCGGCCCATAGTGTCTGTGCCGGCCATCAAGCACCTACCTATTCGAATCCCGTTTTCCAGCACTTGACCCGTAGCCTTGTATGCTATGGCGTTTCAAGTGCTCATCCAAATACGTCTTAAATGTTGTGATGGTTCCTGCCTCTACCACCTCTTCAGGGATCATAATATTTATTATTTATTTATTATTTTTTATTAATAAATAAATCAGATTTAGAATAGTTATGGAAAAGGACAAGGAATAATCAAACATAAAAGGACTTACCTAGAAGAGGTAAGAACTTTGGTGAGTTGAAAAGGGATCTTAATATGAAAAAAATTGGTAGACAAAATGATAACTGAAAAATGGGAGGCCTTTAAAGATGAAATGGTTCAATAGAAAATAGTCACATTTCCACAGGGGGAAAGGAACCTGTTTGTGACATTTTAATCATCTACGTATCTGGACCCCCAAGTCCTTTTGGACCTCTGCTATTTCTAGCTTTTCACTATTTAGAAGTACTCTGTTCTATCCTCTTTAGGTCCAAACTGAATTACCTCACATTTGCCTACATTTAAATCCATTTGCCTCAGTTTTGCCCATTCACTTAATCTGTTCATATCTTTGTAATTTTATACCTATTATTATGCAATTATTTTCTCTCTCACACTCTAAGCCAGAACCCTTAATTCACATCTGTTACGGTTCCCAAGCTGCCAATCTTGCCCAATAGAACATAGAACATTACAGCGCAGTACAGGCCCTTAGGCCCTCCATGTTGCGCCGACCTGTGAAACCATCTGACCTACACTATTCCATTTTCATCCATATGTCTATCCAATGACCACTTAAATACCCTATCCAATGACCACTTAAATGCCCTTAAAGTTGGCGAGTCTACTACTGTTGCAGGCAGGGCGTTCCACACCCCTACTACTCTCTGAGTAAAGAAACTACCTCTGACATCTGTCCTATATCTTTCACCCCTCAACTTAAAGTTATGTCCCCTCGTGTTTGCCATCACCATCCGAGGAAAAAGACTCTCACTATCCACCCTATCTAACCCTCTGATTATCTTATATGTCTCTATTAAGTCACCTCTCCTCCTCCTTCTCTCTAACGAAAACAACCTCAAGTCCCTTAGCCTTTCCTCGTAAGACTTGCCCTCCATACCAGGCAACATCCTAGTAAATCTCCTCTGCACCCTTTCCAAAGCTTCCACATCCTTCCTATAATGCGGTGACCAGAACTGCATGCAATACTCCAGGTGTGGCCTCACCAGAGTTTTGTACAGCTGCAGCATGACCTCGTGGCTCCGAAACTCGATCCCCCTACTAATAAGAGCTAACACACCATATGCCTTCTTAACAGCCCTATTAACCTGGGTGGCAACTTTCAGGGATTTATGTACCTGGACACCAAGATCTCTCTGCTCATCTACACTACCAAGAATCTTCCCATTAGCCCAGTACTCTGCATTCCTTACTCCTTCCAAAGTGAATCACCTCACACTTTTCCGCATTAAACTCCATTTGCCATCTCTCAGCCCAGCTCTGCAGCCTATCTATGTCCCTCTGTACCCTACAACATCCTTCGGCACTATCCACAACTCCACCGATCTTCAATCTCTTACTTAAATGGTCATGATACGTGCGTGGGGCGTCTTGGTATGAGACACCCCGCCCCCCCCCCTCTTTTTACTAGAGAGCTGGTTTTGTTGTGTGGTGTCTCCTGCCAACACTGGTTGTGAAAGCATCTGGTTTGGCCCAGGCATCTGGTACACCTTGGGAGTCTTGGTTGAGCCTCTCCACCCAGAGATTTGGGAATAAGCAAAATTTAAATCTTGGGCTTTTAATCCAGGGGATAAACCTCTGAATAAAAACTGTCACAAAGACGTTGCAAAAAGATTAACTGAATAAGTCAGTTTAATAAAATCATTGTGGATTATTATGAAGAAATAACCAGTTAGTCCCACACTCTCTGCTCTTCGCCGCATAATATGTTCCATGCTGATCTAACTTCAACCTGTTTTCCATCAATAGTCATCCTTTTGGCTAAATCTAGGTTCACATGAGGTTTCAATCCTCAGAGAACTGATCAAATCTTTCTTCAGGGCAGATTACAGCAACTTTGCATGCTTTTATTCAGACCATTCCATGGGGGAAGTGTTAGATTGACCAGCCAGGGTCTTGCACAGGCTGAGAAAGGAATGGGGGGAGGTTGGGAGTTTGAGAACTGTTGGGCAAGATAGAATTTTCCCCACTCCCCAAAAACTGCTCGTTAGCAGGCAGTACAGAGGCAGTCTTCATTTAGGTGCTGTGGGAGGCCTCATCCTTCTCTCTCCTTGTCTCCCCCTCGCCCCCCCACCCCAATCCTCCTCCCCTGTCCTCCCTTACTCCCACATTCACTTAATGCTGATAGTGTGAAAACTCTTCCGCAACAAGGCTTCAATATCTTCATTTCCCAGAAAGTGGGCCAGGGTTAACAACAGAGTCTGCATGGGGGCAGATGGTGGGAGGGGGGGAGTCGGGGTGGTTATGGGCTGGGTAGAGGCATATGAACCTGGCTACCCAGGGCTGCACCCAAATTAAGCTGGGTGGCATTAAAAGCCTAGGCCACAGCATAGCTCCCGAATATCTGTGGTGCACACTATGCATATCAGGCGTTTTTCATTTAAACTTACAACTCTGCTTTGTATTCAATGTAGAGCCTTGTCCTTACATAGAATTATAAAATAGAACTATAGAATGGTTACAGCACATTGGGCCCGCCAAACCAGTGGTGGCTCTCTGCAAGAACAATCTAGCTAGTCTCACCCCCCTGCCCATTCCCTATAGCCCTGCAATTTTCTTCCCTTCATGAATTTGTCTAATTCCCTTTTGAAAGTCTCGATTAAATCTGCCTCCACCACCCTTTCAGGCAGTGCATTCCAGATTATAACCACTTGTTGTATAAATAAGTTTTACCTCATGTCTCCTTTGCTTCTTTTGGCAATCACCTTAAACCGGTGTGCTATGGTTCTCAACCCTTCTGCCAATGGGAACAGTTTCTCTTTATCTACTCTATCAAGACCTCTCATGATTTTGAATACTTCTATCAAATCTCCTCTTAACCTTCTCTGATCCAAGGAGATCAACAATCTGAGTTTCTCTAATGTATCCATGTAACTGAAGTCCCTCATCCTTGGAACTGTTCTGGTAAATTTCTTCACCATTTCTAAGGCCACGCAACTTTCCTAAAATGTGGTGCTCAGGATTGGATACAATACTCCAGTTGTGGCCAAACCAGTGTTTTATAGAGGTATGTCATAACTTTCTTGTTTTTTTACTCGATACCTTTATTTATAAATCCCAGGATCCTGTATCCTTCTTAACCACTTTCTCTCCTGCCACCTTGAAAGATTTGTGCACATGCCCAGGTCTCTCTTTTCCTGCGCCCCCTTTATATTGCCTCTCCTCATTCCTCCTACCAAAATGTATCACTTCACACTTCTCTGCATTAAAAGTGATTTACCACTTGTCAGCCCATTCGACCAATCTGTCTATGTCCTCTTGAATTCTATCACCATCCTCCTCACTGTTTACTACATTTCCAAGTTTTGTTTCATTTGCAAATTTTGAAATTGTGCCCTGCACCACCAAGCCTAAGTCATAACATATATCACAAAAAGCAGTGGTCCTTGTACCGAATCCTGGGGAACCACACCATATTCCCTCCTCCTGGCTGAAAAACAGCCATGTACCACCACTGTCTGTTTCCTGTCACTCAGCCAACTTTGTATCAATGCTGCCACTGTCTCTTTTATTCCATAGGCTTTAACTTTGCTGACAAACCTGTTATGCGGAACCTTGTCAAATGCATTTTAAAAGTCCCTGTACGCCACATCAACTGCATTGCCTTCTTCAACCTACTTAAAAAACTCAATCAAGTTGGCTAAACACGATTTGCCTTTAACAAACATCTGCTGGCTTTCCTTAATTAATCCATGCTTATCCAAGTGACTGTTAATTTTGTCCTGAATTGCTGTTTCTAAAAGCTTCCCCACTACTGAGGTTAAACTGACTGGCTTATAGTTGCTGAGTTTATCTTTGCACCCTTTTTTGAACAAGAGTGTAAATTTGCAATTCTCCAGTCCTCTGGCACCACTCCTGTCAAAGGAGGGTTGGAAGATTATAACCAGTACCTCCACAATTTCCACCCTTACATTCCTTAGCGTTCTTGGATGCATCCCATCCAGAGCTGGTGACTTATTAACTTGAAGTGCCTCCTGCTTTTCCAGAACCATCTCTTTATCAATTTTTAGCCGATCTTGTGTATCAACTACTTCCTCTTTTGTCAGCATCTTTTTCCTTGGTAAAGACAGATGCAAAGTACTAACTTAGAATCAAGCCATGCCCCCTGCCTTCATGTGTAGTTCTCCTTTTTGGTCCCTAGTCAGCTCCACCTCCTGTCTTCGTGATTGTCTACTATTTATATGCCTATAGGAGATTTTTGGATTCCCTTTTCTGTTAGCTGCCAGTCTATTCTCATACTCTCTCTTTATATCTCTTTTTTCCCTTTTCACTTCTCCTCCAAATTTTCTATATTTAGCCTGGTTCTTACTTGTATTATCAACCTGACATCTGTCTTATGCACCCCTCCCCTTTTTCTGCTTCATCTTACTCTCCATCTCTTTCACTGCATTGCCCAAAATTGTCATTGACAGCAGTCCTCTGGCCAACCCAGCAGCAGATCTCCTTTTTTCCTCCTCCTATACCACCATTTGTTTCTCACCTATGTACAGTGACTCACCTAATGCTGCGGGCTCACGATCTGCATTCTCTGGGATCGGGATAGGGTTCAGAGATGGCCTTCACCCCCTTTCGAACATTGTTGAGAGGGATACATGTAACTGTGAGGTGCTGTGCTGCTCAGGGCTGACTGCAACTTCTGACGGACTGCTCTTCAAATCCACACAAATAGAGGGGAAAGTATGTTATGGTACCGCATTGAGAGACTTCTTCTTTGTGATATACTGCTGTGATGCTTTTTTTTCTGTGCATATGTCTGTGTTTCTGAGAATGACTAGGGGACAAAACATAAGGAGAAAAGAAAGGAAGTATTTACATAATGCCTTTCATAAACTCAGAACAACCCAAAAATTTTCGAACTCAATAAAGTACTTTTGAAGTGCAGTGACTAGGTGGAATTTTCCTGTTCCCACGGGGGCAGGCTTGAAGGCAGGACTAGGTGGAATTTCGCAGAAGTTGATGCCAGGTCATCAAGCCGACATGTTCCTGCCTCTGGGCAATCTTCCCAGAGGCAGGTCATCACCTGCAGAGGCTATCTGCCTGACAGCGGCCCATTTGTGGGTTGATTGGGCGCACCGCCAGGATCTTCTGGGACCCCCACTGAGGGCCAGGCCCGGCAGGTGCCTGGAAACAGTTTGCCAGCAGCTGACCTGGGAGACCCTCCAAAACCTCTGTTACGATCAGGTGAGGGGGGGGGTGGTGTCAAAAGACTCCCCTCTTGTCCCTCTCCTTGTTTGACTGCAACAGGGTTTATTTCTTTTAAACGGTGTATGTGCTTACCAATTCAGTGAGTGTTTAACCCTTCTATATGCTATGATCATAAAAGAACCAATCAGACAGGTTTTCTTGAGTTTAAACAAGAAAGAGGTTAGTTTATTGTACTTAACATCAAAACCTGATCAAAGTAAAAATAACAACCTACGCTCCAACTTTCACACACACACACACACACACACACACACACACACGAGAATCACACACACACAAATAGGTTACAGAGGGAAGAAAGATAGATTGTTGAGTTAGAGTCCAGAACAAATAAAAGAATATACAGTCTGTGGTGTCTGGTAATTCAAACAGCAAAAGTAAAGATAGAACTGGCATGGCTGCACTCCTGGCACAGAGGTGGCAGCAGTAAGAATTAAGCTATCATTATTAATTGTATATCAATTGTGTTTAATTGTATGCTGGTGGAACCCATTAATTGGGGCCTTACTTGAGCATGTATAAAGAGAAACATACTGAAACAGTGTGGGGGCTGAGTTAGGAAGAATATGCTTGTATTGTTTCACTCTGTAAATAAATATAATACTGAGTAAAGATTGGCTCCAGTATCATCCTTCACCAACTGGCTTTCTGGAATATAACAATCATTAACCCATGCTGATGCCTATTGAGCCTCCATGGTTGAAGTACAGCCTTGCTGAAGTGGTCATATAGTGCCCAGCCTGAGGTCCTTTCCATGTATCAGTAATTTCGCACACAACTGGGGTGTGTTGGAAGGATGTGTTGTGCCAAGTCCTGTTAATACTTTTGTTTGATAATGCTCCAGTGAAGCACCTTGGAATATTTTACTATGTTAAAGGTGCTATATAAGTGCAAGTTGTTGTTAAGTCCAATTGAGTAATATGTTCTGTGCATATGCTGTAATACAATATTCTTTAATAGTTAGATTAGTTGCTGTCACTTGTTGTTTCAGATATAAAGTGTAGCCTTTAAGATTGCCTTGCAACTGTGCAACCATGTGTGGCAAAGCATTCAGGGGGCTTTGGAGAGGTGACCAGTAAGACTAACTCTGCGTTTTGCATATTTGAGATAGATTATTGTAAGAGGAACCGGCTGGATAGCTTTATGACGGTATAATTCAGAGCTTTCACATTTGCAGCCAGACCTCTAGCTGTTCATAGTCGTAGAGTCATAGAGAGATACAGCACTGAAACAGGCCCTTCGGCCCACTGAGTCTGTGCCGACCATCAACCATCCATTTATACTAATCCTACATTAATCCCATATTCCCTACCACATCCCCACCTTTGTTGCAGGCAGTAATCACCTGACAGCTATTTCCTGCAAGGCATTTTCTATGCCTCTCAGGGAAGGGTACCCTTGAATGCTCACTAAGTCAACTGCCTTTTGCCTCACTTTACTCATCAGCTCCTAAGGACCACTATCCATAAACGTGCCCGTGCATTATCTCCAACACTCCAATGGATAATTCAGTGCGAAACTCTAATCCCTTTCACATCTCTTTTCTTTATATCCATTGCAACACTTTAAATGGCTGCTGCAGCTCTTTAAATAACCAAAACAGTGTAGCTTTCCGTGATAATTCAGCATGTGCAAGGTCACAGAGATAGAACAACTCCATGGATGAAAGCTTGCCATGAATATGTAGTCCAAAAATTCTGGTGGGAACAGCCATACACTACAAATCAATGGGATCTCCCAAAGTAGACTGTACACTCAGGCAACATGTTTTCACCAAGGAATCGCGTACACGTACTTTTTTTTTTACTGATGTATTCAATTCCTACATTTTACATTTCTTAAATCCCAGGTTATGCAGCAAGATGACAGCTAGCGTATTGGAAGTAGGTAGCAGGATCAGTTGGAACTGATGTGAGAATGAAACCGGGCACTGGAGCTCGGAGTGCTGAGAGAAAGGGGATGGGGTGCTGGGGATCAGGATTTGGGAGGCCATGGTCCACATTTAGAAATGATTGGAAGAAACTAAAAAGAAACTCAAGCAGTTGGAGCTGTACCAGAATGCCCAGTATCCTCAGTAATTTACTTTTGATATAAGATCAAATAGGATGGGGCCAGGCTGCTGTCTGATAGTAGAATACAATCCTGAAAAGGAACCAGAGGTTGGGACTGGTCTTGGTGTGCAGGTAATAGAAAAATATCCCTTAGCTACTGGTGTACTGCTATGGCCCTGCACACATCACTAAAGGAGCACCTCAGCTGAAATTGTGGCTGAGCCACAATTTGTGACAGAAGGGAAAGTTAAGGGGGAAGGAACAAAGCAGATAAAAAGGAAGGGGGTTTATGTTTAAAAAGAAATGAGTGGGGCAAAGGAAGAGGCAAGTAAGAAAGAACAGACTAACTTGTTCCAGAGACTTGGACTCATAAAACTTCAGTGCAGTAAAAAAGACTTGAGTTTATATACCCCCTTCAGGATGATCAGATGTTCCAAAGTGATTTACAGCCAATGAAGTACAGTCACTGTTGAATTGTAGGAAATATAGCAGCCAATTTGCGCACAGCAAGTTCCCACAAACAGCAATGTGATAATGACCAGCTAATCTATTTTTGTGATATTGATTGAGGGATAACTATTGGCCAGGACACCCAAGCTCTTCTTTGAAATAATAGCATGGGATCTTTTACATCTGAGAGGGTAGATGGGGCCTCGGTTTAATGTCTCATCCAAAAGATAGGACCTCCAACAATTCATCACTCCACTGAAGTGTCAGCCTTGATTTTTGTGCTCGCCCTGGAGTGGATCTGTAACAAAAAATGCAAATCAGCCAGAAGGCTCCATACTGCATGTACAAAGTTTGCACTCCGGGCCGCGGTAGGTCCTCCGGGCAGCAGGAGGCGCTGTGGGTCCTCCGGGTAGCGTAGCCGCAGTGGACCCTCCAGTCCGTGGGAGGCGCCTCCTCTCTGCGGGGTAAGGATGTTCCTGCGGCCGCCTTGTCGCGGGATGAAAGGCCGGGGCTGCGGCAGTGTGGGTTTCTGGCGCTGATTCCCGCTGTCGGTTTGAATGAAGCGAGAGGAGGAGTCCGTGTTATTTCCTGAAGCTGTGGAAGGTGAGGAGCGTGGAGGGGGCTGAAGGCGAGAGTCTGCAGCGGCCCAGGCCTACGCTTCGTACCGGTGCTTGTGTGACAATGAGCTTGGGGCCTGGGATGCAGCCAGTTCCTGGGGCCGGGAGCTATCCTGCGGCCGCTTTCGTGCCTCAGGGTCTGTGTACCCGGGCCTTGCCGCAGTTGCAGCCCCATTTCCTGCCTGTCCCGGGCTCTCGAATTGCAATTAAACTGAACCGTGAAATGGCTCAGCCCCTGCGGCACACTGGGACTGGGTGAGGGGTGGGAAGGAGAGGCTCCGGGACAAGAGGGTCGCGGGCCCAGTCCTTCCAGCTTCTCAGCTCCATATTTAGTATCTCCTTCTTATTCCTCAGTGAGTGATGTGCGGGCACCTTGTCCTTAGCAGGAGGAAAGCTGGCTTCAAGTTTCGGGTGGGGATGCTTCCTCAAAGATTAGACAGAATTGGTGGTCCCCTCGGAAAGTTCACTCTTCCCCCCCCCCCCCCCCCGATGAAACTCCTGCATATTTGTAACGGATTTTTTTAATTTAAATTACATTTTTAACATTTGCAGACTCCTCTCTTCTCTTCTCTTTCCCCCCCCCCCCTTTAACTTTATAGAATATGTGAAGGGTCGGTGAACCAAAACGTTTTGGGGAGGGGACACAACGCAAACCTGAGTCTCAAGGCCATTTGGCTGCATCTCAAACACTTGACAGGAGTTTTCACTCGAGAAATATCTTTGGGTTGGAAAGTCTGTTTTGAACCCCAACACAGTAGCTTTTCCCTTTGAGAGAATAAATCTGGGATACTTCATAAATCTTGCAATACAGCTTCCAATTTTGGGATGCTTTCTACCTTCACACTTTCATTTGTAAATTAAGGATGAGTTTTGTGCTATCTCTGATGGTTTAATGAGTAAATGGTGTGGCACTGAGCAATATGGAGTAGGGAGGCCCCAAGTGTGTGTGGTCATATGGGTTATCTGAACATGGGTAATTGTAGAAGTACTACAGTTGGCTTTGGTACCCAAGGGTTGAGGAGAGAAGAAAATAGTACTTTTGATGACTTTGGGCTCAGGTGTTAGGAAATGTAATTGTGCGGAAGGACTGGATTTAGCTGTGATGTCCCTATGGGCAATTAGTCTACTCACTGTCTAATCTTGCTCATGATCAAGGTAATTAGAAAAGACTTCTTATGTCAGGGGTCTTGTGATTCCACATACCTGTTCATGATTAACTGCAGGCCTTTTTGTCATGAATGGTGTTTAGCCTAATGTGTTAAAACATTGTTCAATGGGGATTGAAATGGGGGTGGTAGTGAATAATTGAACTCAGCATTACACAAACTTCTCTCTCAGATCTGGAATAACATTTGAATGGACGCTGGTTCTGTTCTTGAGATTCGCAAGTTGGGAAGCTCTCTGTTAAATTGTGTAAAAATTGTGCAAATATCTTATCTGTGCAGTTAATGTGTATTGATAATTTTCCAGCTAGTGTGTAGGAAGGCAGCTGAAGTAAGTTGGTACCATATAGCAAATATTCAGATGAATAGAAGACATGCCTTTTTTGCCAGTAGTGGTACAGATTGGCTGCTTGTCGTTTTGGGATTTTATACCTTGTCCATCCATTTATTCTATTTATACTCTCTTATCCTTGTGCAACCACTGAATTTGATAGTTTCAGTAAATAACATATTAGCCAGTTTTAAAGCAGAATTTGGGGTTGTTTCTTTTGCAGGGTCTGCACCTCCTAGTTTTTGGACTGGAGCCTCTTGTGCAGAGAATATGGGCAAGTGTTCAGTTGGTTATACCGATGTAGTGAACTTGAACTGGCTCGTTAGTTCATTGGGTAAATCAGCCATAAGTGATAAGTTGTGATTACTGCACGTTTTAATCTGTTGGATAAATATTGTGTTTGAGAGCTCTGACTCTTTGTTTCTGTCAATCCGTGCACTTCTTGAAACATTTACCAATTATCTTTTGTCACACTAAATTCGTGTTACAGGGAGTTTGTATAGAGAGAGTAGAAGGAGTTTTTGTAACAGTTTGATCTGTCGCTTGCGCATGTAAATACTGTTGTCATGGTCGCATAAGACTGTGTAAATAGCTTGGTGCCATTTGTTCATGGGGATCATTAGTACATCAGTTTTTTTAATTCCGTTCATGAATGTAGAAGCAAGAGATTGACTTGGGTTTCAGCAAATCTCAGTCCCTCTGATATTGTAAATTGTAGAAATTAAAACTGGACCCTGTTCAGACACACGAGACCATTTGGTCCGTTGTGCTGGTACTAGCTTTTTAATGAGCTTTCTACTCTCATTCCATTTCCTACTTTTCCTGTTGTCTTTTGTATTTTCCAAATACATGAGTAATTCCCTTACATTATAGTTTCAGCCTATAAAGTGATGTGGAATTCCCTTTCTAATACTCTGTCTCTCCACCTCCCTCTCCCATACAAGACTCTTAAAACCAATTTTTTGGCCACTCCTAATATATCCTCTTTCAGCTTGGCATCTGGTTTTATCTATGCTTTTGTGAAGCACCGTAGAACTTTTTCTCCATTAAAAGGTGCTGCATATGTGCAAGTTATTTAATTGGACATGGGAGGGTTTGTATAATTGACAGCTGTATGCAGCTTGTTACATTGGCTGGTGAATACCCACTCCTCAGGGAGGTCTAGTATCAAAAAGCAGGCCAGGAGACTGCAGTTTAACTACAGGCCTCACTTCTGCAGCTGCACTCCTGACCCTGAGCATTAGGGCCTTCTGGCTGCCGCTCTCCAGCAGCAGCATCAACTTCAGTGAGAAGCCCAAGGTCACAAATCTATTAGATAAGAGTTCCTTTAGATGTCAGCTGTGGCTCAGTGGTGCACTCTTACCCCGAGTCAGAAGGTTGTGGGTTCAAGTCCCACTTTAGAGACTTGAGCACGTAATCCAGACTGACACTCCCAATGCAGCATTGAGGGCACTCCCTTCAAAACAGCACTGTGGGTGTACCTACCTCACATGGACTGCAGCGGTTCAAGAAGGCAGCTCACCACCACCTTCTCGAGGGCAATTAGGGATGGGCAATAAATGCTGGCCTAGCCAATGACGCCCACATCCCTTGAGTGAATAAAAAGGAATACTGCACTGTTGGTGCTATCTTTTGGATGAGGCATTAAACATCCACCCCCTCAGGTGGGCACTAAAGATCCCTTGGTACTATTTTGAAGAGCAGAAAGAGTTCTCCCTGATGTCCTGGTCAATATCCTTCAACCAACATAATTTCAAAATCAGATTGTCTGGTTATTCTCACATTGCTATTTAGAAGTCATAGAGTCATAGCAAGATACAGCACTGAAACAGGTCCTTCGGCCCACCAAGTCTGTGCCGACCAACAACCACCCATTTATATTAATCCCATATTCCCTACCATTCTCCTACCGCCTTCCTACACTAGGGGCAATTTACAATGGCCAATTTACCTATCAACCTGCAAGTCTTTGGCTGTGGGAGGAAACCGGAGCACCTGGCGGAAACCCATACGGTCACACGGAGAAGTTGCAAACTCCGCACAGGCAGTACCCAGAAGCGAACCCGGGTCGCTGGAGCTGTGAGGCTGCAGTGCTAACCACTGTGCCACCCTATTTGAGACCTTAATGTGTGCAAATTGGCTGCAGCATTTCCAAAGCACTTTAACAGAGACTGCGCTTTTAAAAAAAAAAGGACTTAATTGACTTAAAAGTGCTTTTGGATGTCCTGACCCCCTGAAAGGTGCTATATAAATGCAAGTCTTTAGTTGTTGTTTGCTCTAGCAAAAATATAAATATATTAAGACTTTATTTAAAACCTACCAGTTGACCAAGCTTTAAGTCACTCCCTCCTAATATTTCCATCTTTGGCTTGGCATCTATTTCTTGTCTGATTATGCCTCAGTGAAGCACCTTGAGATGTTTTACTATTTTACAACAACTTGTGTTTATATGACCCCTCCCTATAAAACATTCCACATTTCAGTAAGTCTGGCAACATTTCTTACTGCTTCACCAACCAGGAGGAGAGAGCATTTGCGTGGTAGCATTCCTGCCACTGAGTCAGAAGATGTAGGATTTAAACTTCACTCCAGACAGCTGCAGTGAGTGGAAACCAGAGCTCCGGGTCTGAATACAGTGAATCTAGTGTCCAGTGGGTGTAAGTGGCCCCATCTTGTGTATGTGCTGTGGGAGCCCATAAAATCTTTCATATAAAACTAACTACAGGTGTAAAGTATTATTTTTCCCTCGGAAAGAGGGCTTGTATCGCGTGATCCTTCTATTAATCCGACTGTTAATCGAACATAGGAATTAGGAGCAGGAGTAGGCCACTCGACACCTCGCGCCTGCTCCGTCATTCAAAAGGTTCATGGCCGAACTGATTACTCCACGTTTCCACCTACCCTCGATAAGCTTCCACCCCCTTGCTTATCAAAAATCTATCTCCCTCTGCCTTAAAAATGTTCAAAAACTCTGTTTCCACTGCCTTTTGAGGAAGAGAATTCCAGATACACAACCCTCAGAGAAAAAATTTCTCCTCATCTCTGTCTTAAATGGACAACCCCTTATTTCTAGATTCTCCCACAAGGGGAAACATCCTTTCCACATCCACCCTGTCAAGACCCCTCAGGATCTTGTATGTTTCAATCAAGCTGCCTCTTACTCTTCTAAATTCCAGTGGATACAAGCCGCGCCTGTCCAATCTTTCCTCATAAGACAGGCCACCCATTCCAGGTATTAGTTTAGTAAACCTTCTCTGTACTGCCTCCAACGCATTTACTTCCTTCCTTAAATAAGGGGACCAGTATTGTACAGAGTACTCCAGATGTGGTCTCACCAATGCCCTGTATAGCTGAAGCATAACCTCCCTACTTTTGTATTCAATTCCCCTCATGATAAACGATAACATTCTATTAGCTTTCCTAATTATGTGCTGTACCTGCATACTAACCTTTTGCGATTCATGCACTAGGACACCCAGATCCCCCTCTAACTCAGAGCTCTGCAATTTCTCACCATTTAGATAATATGCTTTTTTATTCTTCCTGCCAAAGTGAACAATTCCCCACTATCCCACATTATACTATCTGCCAGGTCTTTGCCCACTCACGTAACCTATCTATATCCCTTTGTAGCCTCCTTATGTCCTCTTCACAACTTACTTTCCTACCTATCTTCGTGTCATCAGCAAATTTAGCCTCCATACCTTCGGTCCCTTCATCTAAGTCATTTATATAAATTGTAAAAAGTTGAGGCCCCAGTGCAGATCCCTGTGGCACACCACTCGTTACATCCTGACAACCAGAAAATGACCCATTTATGCCTACTGTTTCCTGTCAGCTAGCCAATCTTCTATCCATGCCAATATATTACCCCCTACACCGTAAGCTTTTATTTTCTGCAATAACCTTTGATGTGGCACCTCATCAAATGCCTTCTGGAAATCTAAGTGCAATATATCCACCGGTTCCCCTTTATCCACAGCACATGTAACTCCCTCAAAGAACTCCAATAAATTGTTTCAACATGATTTCCCTTTCACAAAACCATGTTGACTCTGCCTGATTACCTTGAATTTTTCTAAATGCCCTGCTGTAACATATTTCATAATAGCTTTGAACATTTTCCCCAAGACTGATGAGCTAACTGGCCTGTAGTTTCCTGCTTTCTGTCTCCCCTTTTTGAGTAAAGGAGTTACATTCACTATTTTCCAATCTAAAGGAGCCTTCCCCGAATCTAGGGAATTTTGGAAAATGAAAACTAATGCATCAACTATCTCATTAGCCACCTTTTTTTTTAACACCCTAGGATGAAGTCCATCAGGTTCCGGGGACTTGTCAGCCCGCAGCTCCAACAATTTGTTCAGTACCACTTCCCCAGTGATTGTAATTTTCTTGAGTTCCTCCATCCCTTCCATTTCCTGACTTACAGCTAATACTGGGATGGTACTGTGAATCCTTCCACACTAATGTTGAAGGAAAGTGAGAAAATATGAAAACAGCCAACCTTTGGGAACAGTCTTTAACTATTTACCTTCAAACCTTTCATAATTTTGAAAACTTCTATTAGATTCTCCTAGCCTTTATTTTGATTTTAAAAAAAAATAGTATTCTGGTTCAATCTTTTCTGTGCCCTCTCCATGGCTGTTATATCTTTCCTACAATAGGATGGAGAGAACTACACATCAGCTGGTGCCTAAACATTTCATACAAATATATGCATACTTTGTTTTGCTATTCAATGCCTCTGTATAATTAATGGTGAATCACAATTGCTTTTTTATAGCCTTTTTGCCATACGCTCTGGCATTTAATTTTGTGTCTGTATGCTTGGGTTTCTCTGTCTCTTCACTCTGTTAAGAATCTTACTATTTGAATAAACTTCCATTTAGTTATATCCTGAAATTAAACTGCATCTGCTTGCCCAGACTACTAACCTGTCTGTGTATGTCGTACTGTTCTGGATTCTTACTCATTTTGCCATGTCCCCTGCTGGTTTGGTATCATTCTTCTTGTGCCTGTCTAAATCATTGATTTAAAAAATGGGGAACAGCATACAGGGAAGTCCTGGCCTCTAGTATGGCAGTAACAATCATACAACAATAACCCTAAATTTGTGAGAAAGAACAAACTTTTTACAAGATCTAATCACCTGTTAAGAACATCGCAAAGCATTTTTAATTGATCTGAGCTGTGTATAAAGTGCAGTCATTGTTGTAGTGTGACTGCCTTTCATACCTGTATGTTTGCAGCACTCCTTTGTGTGCATTTGGTGCAAGGATATCACAATTGTGCTTAAACTGAGAACTTTTATATCCAGGTTCAGTTCTTGGTCTCTGCTGAGTAAGTGTGGCTCTATGATTAGCCTGAGCATATTGGGTGAGGGAGGGGACTGATTTTCTGCAGTTCCCACTCATGAACATTATCCAGTGCCCCTCTGTTGGATGGCGCATGTGGATTAGGTCAGGGCCTATACCTGGATGAAGATCAGCTGTGATATCCTGCTTATAGTTGAACATCCTGCCCATGTTCTCTTTCTACATTGATCTGTTTGTGCTGTAGACTCTTTCAGCCCCACTGGGCTCAGATGAAGAATAGCCATTTATGTGATGCAGCTGCAGCTACATGGACCTATAGAACTATACCCCAACAGGAGTCAGCATCTTCAAGGGGGGAAAACAAAGGAGGAAGCTAAAGATATAGTTTTTAAAAAAAAGTTTATTTTCCATTATTTCAAAGAAAGAACTTACATTTATAGTGTCTTGCATATAGAAATAAAAATATATAAAGGAAAATAAATAATTAAAACACATTAAAGATGGCAGGACAGGTGATGTGTCATGGCTGCAGCATGTGGGAGTTCCTTGATGCCAGTGTGATCCAGGGCCAACACGTCTGCAGTATGTGTTTGTGGCTTGAGGAGCTTCGGCTCATTGTCATTGAGCTGGAGGCCGAGCTGCAGACACTGTAATACATCAGGGAGTGGGAAAGTTACCTGGGCACTTTGTACCAGGAGGTGGTCTCACCTCTTAGGATAGGGTCTTCCGGTTTGGTCAGTGATCAGGGACAAGAGAGTGTGTGGCGGCAGGTAAAAGGACCAAGTGGGCAGGAGTGCAGGAGCCTCAGCCTTTGCGATTGTCCAACAGGTTTGAGGTTCTTTCAGCTTGTTTGGATGAGAGTGGGCTGCAGGGTGGATGAGCTAACTGACCATGGCACCATGGTACAGGAAGCCATTCAAGTGCAGGGAGCAAAAAGGAATGTAGTGGCAGTAGTCGACAGTATAGTGAGGGGGATTGACACTGTTCTCTGCTGCAAAGAGTGAGAGTCCAGAAGGCTGCTTTGCCTGCCCAGTGCCAGGATTCGGGACATCTGCTCAGGGCTGGAGAGGAACTTGGGGTGCGAGGGGGAGGATCCAGTTGTCATGGTCCATGTAGGTACCAACGATAGGCAGGACAAGGAAGGAGGTTCTGCATAGTCAGTATGCGGAGCTAGGCATCAAGTTATTACCCTAGCCACATGCAAATTGGCATAGGGCAAATAAGATTAGAGAAATTAATACATGTCTCAAAGACTGGTGTTGGTAGAAGTGGGTTCTGGTTTGTGGGGCACTAGCACCAGTACTGGAGAAAGTGGGGGCTGTACCGTTGGGACGGTCTACACCTGAACCATGCTAGGGTGGGGCTGGTGATCTGGGTAGAGATGAGAAATGATAAAGGTAAGAAGTCGCTCCTGGGAGTGGTGTACAGCCCCCAACAGTAATCTCATGGTAGGACAGATTATAAAAGAAATAATAGGAGCTTATCAGAAAGGTACAGCGATAATCATGAGGAATTCTAATCTACATATAGACTGTAAAAATCAGATGGGCAAAGGTAGCCAAGATGAGTTCATAGATTGTTTTTGGGATAGTTTCTTAGAACAGCACATTCTGGAGCCAACCAGAGAGCAGGCTATGTTAGACTGGTATTATGCGACATGATGGGATTAATTAATGACCTCATAGTGAATGTGCCCCGAAGCAGCAGCGATCATTATATGATTGAGTTTTGCATTCAGTTTGAGGGAGAGAAGAATGGGTCCAAGCCTAGTATTTTAAACTTAAACAAGGGCAATTATGATGGTATGAAAGCAGAGTTAGCTAAATTAGGTTAAGGGATAGGTCAATAGAGATGCAGTGGGAGACATTTAAGGGGATGTTTCAGAATACACAGAATAGATACATTGCAACGAGAAAGAAAAATTCCACGGGGAGGACCCACTATCCATGGTTAACTAAAAAGTTAAAGATAGTATCAAACTTAGAGGAAAAGCATATAATTACGACAAGATAGGAGGCAGGTCAAACGATTGGACAGAATATAAAGAACAGCAAAGAATGACAAAGATTGATGAGGGAAAAATTAGTACGAGAGAAATCTGGCTAGAAATGTAAAAACATAGGGTTTTTATAAATATTTAAAAAGTTAACAAAGTGAGTGTTGGTCCTATAGAAAGTGAGTCTGGGGAATTAATAACGGACGCAAAGGAGATGGTAGGTGAATTGAACAGGTATTTTGCATCAGTCTTCACTATAGAGGATATAAGTAATATTCCATTAATAGCTGTAAATCAGGAAATGGGAGGAACTCAAGAAAATTAGTTAGCAGGGAAGTGGTACTGAGCAAATTGTTGGAGCTGTGGGCTGACAAGTCCCCGGGTCCTGATGGACTTCATCCTAGGGTCCTAAAAGAAGTGGCTAGTGAAGATAGTTGATGCGTTTTAATTTTCCAAAATTCCCTTGATTTGGGGAAGGTTTCATTAGATTGGAAAATAGTGAATGTAACTCCTTTATTTAAATAGGGAGGGAGACAGAAAGCAGGAAACTACAGGCCAGTTAGCTTAACATCTGTCATGGGAAAATGTTCGAAGCTTTTATTAATGATGTTATAGCAGGACACTTAGAAAAATTCAAGGTAATCAGGCAGAGTCAACATGGTTTTGTGAAAGGGAAATCGTGTAACCAATTTATTGGAGTTCTTTGAAGAAGTGATGTGCTGTGGATAAAGGGGAACTGGTGGATGTACTGTACTTGGAGTATAATATGGGAAAATGTGAAGTTGATCATTTTGGCAGGAAGAATAAAAAAGAAGCATATTATCTGAATGGTGCGATTGCTGAGTTTTGAGATGCAGAGGAATCTGGGTGTCCGGGTGTCCTAGTGCATGAATCGCAAAAGATTTGTCTGCAGGTTCAGCAAGTAATTAGGAAAGCTAATAGAATGTTATTGTTTATTGCGAGGGGAATTGAAAACAAAAGTCGGGTGGTTATGCTTCAGATATACAAGGCATTGGTGAGACCACATCTGGAGTACTGTGTACAGTATTGGTCTCCTTATTTAAGGAAGGATGTAAATGCATTGGAAGCAGTTCAAAGAAGGTTTACTAAACTAATACTTGGAATAGGTGGGTTGTCTTACGAGGGAAGGTTGGACAGGCTAGATTTGTATCTGCTGGAGTTTAGAAGAGTAAGAGGTGAACTTGATTGAAACATATTAGGTCCTGAGGTGTCTTGACAGGGTGGGTATGGAAAGGATGTTTCCTCTTGTGGGAGAATCCAGAACTAGAGGTCACTGTTTCAAAATAAGTTGCCCATTTAAGGCCAAATTGATTAGAAATTTTTTTCTGAGGGTCGTGAGTCTTTGGAACTCTCTCCCTCAAAAGGCAGTGGAAGCAGAATCTTTGAATATTTTTAAGGCAGAGGTAGATTCTTGATGAGCAAGGGGGTGGAAGGTTATCAAGGGCAGTTGGGAATGTGGAGTTGAGGCTACAATCATGGTGGCTGTCCCTTCAGTTGCCTTGGCCCTTTGCTCTAGAATTACCTCTCTGCTTCTCCACCTCTCTTTAAGACAGTTCTTAAGACCAGATTTTTAACCAAGTTTTTTGGTTATCCACCTTGTTATCTCCTTATCTGGCATGGAGTCAAATTTTATTTGATAGCACTCCTGTAAGTTGTCTTGGGGTGTTTCATGACTTTAAAGGTGCTACATAAATGCTCGTTAATGCCTATAAAGTTATGGTTGATGAGCAATATAGGCCGGGCGCCAAACAAGCTGCCTGCTGTTCTTCAAGCAGTACTGTGGATCCTTAAGCTGAGGCCTGTCAGCCCCACTGGGATTGTGGCCCCTTCCTTCCCTGGCATTGTGGCCATCTTCTCCTGCCCCCCGTCTCAGTACTATCCTGGAGTGTTAACCTAGATTATGTCCTGAAGTTCTGGAATAGGGCTTGTACTCAAAACCTTCTGATTCATAAGTGAGAAAGTTACCACCGGATCAGGTCTAAGCTCTACAGTCATACCACATCCAGTCGTAAATGGAGGTGGACAATTAAACAACTAACTGGAGGAGGTGGCTCCACAAATTACCCCATCCTCAATGATGGGGGAGCCCAGCACATCAGGGCAAAAGATAAGGCTGAAGCATTTGCAACAATCTTCAGCCAGAAGTGCCAAGTGGATGATCCATCTCGGCCTCTTCCTGAAGTCCCCAGCATCACAGATGCCAGTCTTCAGCCAATTCGATTCACTTTGCGTGATAGCAAGAAAACATGAAGACACTGGATACTGCAAAGGCTATGGGCCCTGACAATATCTCGGCAGTAGTACTGAAGACCTGTGCTGCAGAACTTGCTGTGCCCCTAGCCAAGCGGTTCCAGTGCAGCTAGAACACTGGCATCTACCCAGCAATGTGGAAAATTGCCCAGGTATGTCCTGTACACAAAAAGCAGGAGAAGTCCAACCTGGCCAATGAGCTCCCCATCAGTCTACTCTCGGTCATCAGTAAAGTGATGGAAGGGGTCATCGACAGTGCTATCAAGTGGCACTTGCTCAGCAATAACCTGTTCACTGATGCTCAGTTTGGGTTCCATCAGGGCCACTCAGCTCTTGACCTCATTACAGCCTTGGTTTAAACATGGACAAAAGAACTGAACTCCTGAGGTGAGAGTGACTGCCCTTGACATCACGGCAGCATTTGACGAGTATGGCATCCAGGAACCCCAGCAAAACTGGAGTCGGGGGAAAGCTCTCCACTGATTGGAGTCCTACCTAGTTGTGGTTGTTGGTCAATCATCTCGGCTCCAGGGCATCACTGCAGGTAGTTCCTCAGGGTAGTGTCCTGGGCCCAACCATCTTCAGCTGCTTCATCAATGATCTTCCTTCAATCATAACGTCAGAAGTGGGGATGTTCACTGGTGATTGCACAATGTTCAGCACCATTCACGACTCAGATACTGAAGCAGTCCGTGTAGAAATGCAGCAAGATTTGGACAATATCCAGGCTTGGGTAGATAAGTGGCAAGTAATATTTGCGCCACACAAGTGCCAGGCAATGACCATCTCTAACAAAAGAGAATCTAACCATCTCCCCTTGACATTGGATTACAATCGCTGAATCCCCCACTATCAACATCTTGGGGGTTTCCATTGACCAGAAACTGAACGGGGCCAGCCATATAAATACTGTGGCCACAAGAGCAGGTCAGAGATTAGGAATCCTGTGGCGAGTAGCTCACCACCTGACTCCCCAAAGCCTCTCCACCATCTACAAGGCACAAGTCAGGAGTGTGATGGAATACTCTCCACTTGGATGGGTGCAGCTCCAACAATACTCAGGAAGCATCCAGGACAAAGCAGCCTACTGGATTGGCACCCCATCCACAAACATTCACTCCCTCCACCACCGACGGACAGTGGCAGCAGTGTGTACCATTTACATGATGCACTGCAGCAATGCACCAAGGCTCCTTAGACAGTACCTTCCAAACCCGTGACTTCTACAACGTAGAAGGACAAGGGTAGCAAATGCAGTGGAACGCCACCACCTGCAAGTTCACCCCCAACCAAACACCATCCTGACTTGGCACTATATCGCCGTTCCTTCACTGTTGCTGGACCAAAATCCTGGAACTCGTCCTAACAGCACTATTGGTGTACCTACCCCACATGGACTGCAGCGGTTCAAGAAAGCTGATCACCACCACCTTCTCGAGGGCAGTTAGGGATGTGCAATAAATGCTGGCCTAGCCGGCGATGCCCACATCCCGTGAATGAATTTTAAAAAAACTGAACTAAACTGGCACTTGGAATTAACATCAGAGAATTATTTTAGGAATGGGAAGTTTTTTGGGAGGTTTTGTAACCAATTAGAAAAGACATATATAGTGCAAAGACTAAATCTTAACATTTGAAGAAAAATACCTTTTCAGTTTATTTTCCTTAGTTTGCCTGTATTCTCGAGAATGAGATGTGATCTTATTAAAACTTACACAATTCTTGCAGGGCGTGATAGGGTGGATGTCGATAGGATTTTTTTCCCTGGCTGGTGAGTCTAGGACCAGGGGACATGATCTCAGAATAAGGGGTAGGCCATTTAAGTTTGAGATGAGGAGGAATTTCTTCATTCAGAGGATGGTGAATCTTTGGAATTCTCTACCCCAGACGATCAGCCATGATCTAATTGAATGGCAGAGTAGGCTCAGCGGGCTCACTGGTTGACTGGTTGTCTCTGTGTCTCTGTCTTGTGTGCACTTCTCTCTCTCTCGCTCTCTCTCTCTCTCGCTCTCTCTCTCTCTCGCTCTCTCTCTCTCTCGCTCTCTCTCTCTCTCGCTCTCTCTCTCTCTCGCTCTCTCTCTCTCTCGCTCTCTCTCTCTCTCTCGCTCTCTCTCTCTCTCTCGCTCTCTCTCTCTCTCGCTCTCTCTCTCTCTCTCGCTCTCTCTCTCTCTCTCTCGCTCTCGCTCTCTCGCTCTCTCGCTCTCTCGCTCTCTCGCTCTCTCGCTCTCTCGCTCTCTCGCTCTCTCTCGCTCTCTCTCTCTCTCGCTCTCTCTCGCTCTCTCTCTCTCTCGCTCTCTCGCTCTCTCTCTCTCGCTCTCTCTCTCTCGCTCTCTCTCTCTCGCTCTCTCTCGCTCTCTCTCGCTCTCTCTCGCTCTCTCTCGCTCTCTCTCGCTCTCTCTCGCTCTCTCTCGCTCTCTCTCGCTCTCTCTCTCTCTCGCTCTCTCTCTCTCGCTCTCTCTCTCTCGCTCTCTCTCTCTCGCTCTCTCTCTCTCGCTCTCTCTCTCTCGCTCTCTCTCTCTCGCTCTCTCGCTCTCGCTCTCTCTCTCTCGCTCTCTCTCTCTCGCTCTCTCTCTCTCGCTCTCTCTCTCTCGCTCTCTCTCTCTCGCTCTCTCTCTCTCGCTCTCTCTCTCTCGCTCTCTCTCTCTCGCTCTCTCTCTCTCGCTCTCTCTCTCTCGCTCTCTCTCTCTCGCTCTCTCTCTCTCGCTCTCTCTCTCTCGCTCTCTCTCTCTCGCTCTCTCTCTCTCGCTCTCGCTCTCTCGCTCTCTCTCTCGCTCTCTCGCTCTCTCGCTCTCTCTCTCTCTCTCTCGCCCTCTCTCGCCCCCTCTCGCCCCCTCTCGCCCCCTCTCGCCCCCTCTCGCCCCCTCTCGCCCCCTCTCGCCCCCTCTCGCCCCCTCTCGCCCCCTCTCGCCCCCTCTCGCCCCCTCTCGCCCCCTCTCGCCCCCTCTCGCCCCCTCTCGCCCCCTCTCGCCCCCTCTCGCCCCCTCTCGCCCCCTCTCGCCCCCTCTCGCCCCCTCTCGCCCCCTCTCGCCCCCTCTCGCCCCCTCTCGCCCCCTCTCGCCCCCTCTCGCCCCCTCTCCTTCATGTGCTCTCACATCCTCTTGCTGCCTGGCGGTCTCTGTTTTGCTGGCTCGCGCTCGCTCTCTGTCTCGCTGTAGTATGCGCTGCAGCGCTCTGGCTTCGCACTCCAGCTCGGGTATTGAGAATTAACTAACATAATGACCACTACACTGGAAGTGTGCTAAATCAGCACAGATTAAGAATCAAACCTAAATGTGTATGGATCAGTTCTACATCATGTGAAACATTTATATATTTAACATCAGAAAAGCTCAATCCTATTTTTATAAACTTGCGATTATATTTCGGTTGAAAAATCATGTATTTCAATATAGGATTTTAACTGAGAAACCAGCCACATGCACTGGTGGTTAGGACCACTGAGCACTTTTGTACATACAGAGCTATCTATATATTCCTGGAAAGGGTTAAATTCCAAGGATTAGAGAGTCAGAAACTGCTATTTTTAAGTGCGGATTAGCAAGCAATGTTTCTTTTAAGTCCTGGACTTTGATGAACAGGCTAATACTTGGGCTGGATGGTGAGTTTTAATCTCAATGCTCTGACCACAATTAAAGATTGGTCATAATAACGAAACTAAATTTAAAAAGTGAAAAGATTTAACAGTAAGAAAATTCTTGCAACAGTAAGCCAGGACTCAAGGTCACTGTTGATTACAGTATTTAGATCAGTAGTACATTTTCAAAATGTATTGATCCTGAATGGTAACAATTTCTGACGACTCCTTTTGATATGGTGAGTTTGAAATGCAGTGCTGGAGATGGCGATATTGGTGAATGAACACCTGCAGGTCCTTGTTCAGTTCAGGAGGGCTCTGAGTTGGGGTTCCCAATTGCAAGTGGGAAGGCTGTTAGCAAATATACAACTGGGCTTCCTTGTTTGAGGTTCAAAAGGATATTCATTCAGAGATTGGTTTCCTTGAGATGAGACCAGATATTTAATTCTGGATAAAGAATACCAGCTCTAATCAGAAGGAGCAGAACTTGATAGTAAATATGAGAGTTGGGTACCTGGTTGGGAATCATGGTGCAATCTGTAAATGTGCCCTTGTATATCTGATTTCCACAGAAGCATAGTTGCATAAGTTCTTGTGTTGGCACAGTAATGCTGCGTGGATTCTGAGCAACCTGATGAAAATGGTACCCTGGGATGCTGCTGTGACTGGGTTGGAATAATTTTCGACTCTCGCACAGATGATCTGTAAAATATTTCACAAGTGTGTGGCAGCACCATCACTGGAACTAACTGGTCTAACATTCCCTTTCGGGTTTCAATTTGGCTGTTTAGCCTTGGTCTTGCTGTAGTTTTATACAGAATTCAAATAGGGAGGTGGTCTGAAGCTGAAGAACTTGATTCCAGGATACTCTACAAATATCATCTATTAAAATGGAATAAAATCTGCAACTTATTTAAAAAATAATCCAGGAAAGCCTATTTGCCCCAGTAACTGCAGGTTGCCTGTCTTTCCTGGAGCTTTTTTAAAATACTTGTTGGGATGTGGGTGGCACTGCATTTGTTGCCCATCACTAGTTTCTGTGCGAAGGTGATGGGCTCTTGAACTGCAGTTTCTCAGTTTTGTGCTCCCATGCTGGTGATACGTCTTGGATTCCATGATTTTTGACGCAGCAAGATTATGGTAACAGCATTATGTGTCCAAGTCAGAAGTGTGACTTGGAGGTGATCGTGTTTTCATGATTTTGCTGTTCTTGTCCTGGGTGGTGAAGGTTATGGGGCTCGGGTTGCTGTTAAAGTAATAAATACAAACTGCATCAAGTATTCCTTAGAGGAACAATGCAATGTCCTGTACAGGTTCAACATCTTATTGTATAATCTGTATTCTATTCCATAAGGTATGCATGCTGTCAAGTAAAACTTAGCTGTGCTTGATATTTTGATAAAACCCATTATGAATCATTTCAAAATGGATTAATACAGGAACAGTTTAAGGGTTGCAGTACTTCCAATATCCAAGGAATGGGTTTTCTGCATATCTCGTATGCCCTATTATCTAATATGTTGCTTTTCGAAGTAGGACTCCCTGATGAGTACAATATTGCAGCTGATGTGGCTCAATGTGCAAGCTCATGAGACCCTTCTGTTATTTGAGGAGCGAGGAGATATTCTTTGTCTTGTTTGCGTTTGAGGTGAAGCCGGAGAGGCAGAAGGCAAAATTAAGAGTCCACACTGGTCATCTTGTATTTAATTCCAAAAATAAATGCACTGTTTTCCAAAGTTCACGGGGCTCGTGATTTTAGGTCTGTTCTTTGTCATTTCAAAGTTTCATTTAGCTGGAAAAATAATTATCCGGTAGTATGAATTAAGTAATTGTAATAAGACCATACAGGGGAGGCATTTTTGTGCAAATTTAATCTGAATTAAAAGATAATTTGAATTAAGCAACTTTTATTTATCTAGGCAAAGGAACAATTAACCAATATGTCTAGCAAGAAGCAGAATCCTGAAATAAAAACAGGAAATCCTGACTCTGTCATAAACCTGAAAGGTTAGCCCTGTCTTGCTGTCTCCACAGATGCGGTCAGACCTGTTGAGTGTTTCCATATCTGATTAACAAGCTTTTTCACTTGTGACCAGGAAATACACAGCAAGTCAGCATCATGAGAAAGATAGGGGAATGTGAATGGAGCCTGTCATCAGATACTGTTCGCCCAGATGCAAACTGACTTGTGTGTTTCCTGTATTTTTTTTAATTGCCTATGGTTGCAAGGGTTAATAGTACTGGGACTGTTTGCAAGGTTGGAATGTAGTAAGGGTGAAAACTAAAATGCTGTAAACACCAGTGCTGCGATTGATGGCATCATTTAAGTATGACATTAAAGTGAAGGCATTTATGATATGCTTGGCATGTACACAGAGGTGTGCTGAAAAGCTGAGTCGATATCCTTTGGCGTCCCTGCTGCTGTCACTGCAGTGTTGCCTAGTGTTCAGCCGGCCATAACGGAACCCAGTTTTGAAACAATCTGTGTATCTTGTCCCATAAAATTGCTGTCTTATGGCTGGGAGTGGAAGAAGATGCAAAGTCTTCAAAAATAGTGGTGCTTTGTTAATGTATAGTATTACTTTGGCCTCATGATTTACTAACTTAATCATCCCCCATCTCTTGAAGGTTGATTTGCACTAAAATGTTCACTAACTGCACCCAGGGTGTAATAAGATCATGAGAAATAGGACTAAGCCACGCTGCCCATCCAGTCTGCCTTGCCATTTACTAGATGTCATGGCTGCACTACATTAACTCCACTTTCCTGCCCCATCCTCATATCCTTCAATTCCCTTAGTGCCCAAAAATCTTTCGTGAATATGCTTAGCATGTGCATCCACAGCCCTCTGGGTATTTTATTTTATTTTTATTTTATTTTATTTAGAGCTACAGCACTGAAAGAGGCCCTTCGGCCCACCGAGTCTGTGCCGACCAACAACCACCCACTTATACTAATCCTACATTAATCCCACATCCCCTCAATTCCCCTACCACCTACCTACACTAGGGCAACTTACAATGGCCAATTTACCTATCAACCTGCAAGTCTTTGGCTGTGGGAGGAAACCGGAGCACCCGGCAGAAACCCACGCGGTCACGGAGAACTTGCAAACTCCGCACAGTTAGTACCCAGAATCGAACCCGGGTCGCTGGAGCTGTGAGGCTGCAGTGCTAACTGTGCCACTGCGCCACTGTGCTGCCCTATAGAGAATTTCAAAGATTCACAACCCTTCTGAGTTTAGACATTTCTGCTCCCTCAGTCCTAAATGGCTGACCTCATATCCTGAAACTATGACCCCTGGTTCTGGACTCTCCAGTTAGGGGAAATAACCCATTTGCATCCACCCTGCCAAGCCCTCTAAGAATTGTATACTTTTATGGGATGTGAGCATTGCTGGCAAGTCCAGCATTTGTTGCCAGTCCCTAATTACCCTTCAGAAGGTGGTGGTGGTGAGCCGCCGCCTTGAACCGCTGCAGTGCTGTTAGGAGGAAGTTGCAGGATTTTGACCGAGTGATAGTGAAGGAATGGCAGGCGATACAGTTCAAAGTCAAGGCGGTATGTGACTTGCAGGGGAATTTGCAGGTGGTGGTGTTCCCACATGTCTGCTGCCCTTGTTCTTCTAGCTGGTAGAGGTTGCAGGTTTGGAAGGTGCTGTCAAAGGAGTCTTGGTGAGTTACTGCAGTGCATCTTGTGGATGGTACACACTGTTGTTACGGTGTGCCAGTGGTGATGGGACTGAATGTTAAAGATGGTGGGTTGGGGTGGTGGGGGGGGTGTTGATCAAGTGGGCTGCTTTGTCCTGATGGTGTCAAACTTCTTGAGTGTTGTTGGAGCTGCACTCATCCAGGCCAGTGGAGAATATTCCATCACACCCCTGACTTGTGCCTTGTACCTTGTAGATGGTGGACAGGTTTTGGGGAGTTAGGAGGTAAGTTACTCACTGCAGAATTCTGAGCCTCTGACTTTAAAAAAAAAAAAAATTCTTTCATGGGATGTGGGTGTCGCTGGCAAGGCTAGCATTTTTGCCCCATCCCTAATTACCCTTGACAACTGAGCTTGCTAGCCCATTTGAGAGGGCAGTTAAGAGTCAGCCACATTGCTATTGGTCTGCACTCGGTCAAATGCTGCCTTGATGTCAAGAGCAGTCACTCACCTCACCTCTGGAGTTGAGCTCTTTTGTCCATGTTTGTACTGATGTCTGGAGCCAAGTGGTCTTAGCAGAACCCAAATGAAACATTGGTGAGCTGGCTATTGCTATGTAAATGCCGCTTGATAGCACTGTCGACAGCACCTTCCATCATTTTGCTCATCGAGAGTAGACTGATGGGTGGTAATTGGTCTGATTGGATTTGTCCTGCTTCTTGTGTACAGGACATCCTGGACAATTTTCCACATTGTCGTCTAGATGCGAGTGTTGTAGCTGTACTGGAACAGCTTGGCTGGAGCACAAGTCTTCAGTACTACTGCTGAGATGTTGTCAGGGCCCATAGCCTTTGCAGTATCCAGTGTCTTCAGATGTTTCTTGCTGTCATAGTGGAATGAATCAAATTGGCTGAAAACTGGCAACTGTGGTGCGGAGGACTTCAGGAGGAGGCCAAGATGGATCATCCACTTGGCACTTTTGATTAAAGGTGGTTGCAAATGCTGCAGCCTTGTCTTTTGCACTGGCATGCTGGGCTCCCCCCTCATTGAGAATGGGGATGTTTGTGGAGCGTCCTCCTCCAGTTGGTTGTTTAATTGATCGCCATTCATGACCGGATGTTGCAGGACTGTAGAGCTTTGAACTGATCCATTGGTTGTGGGATCGTTTGGCGCTCTATTGCATGCTGTTTCTACTGTTTAGCATGCCTGCAAGCCTATGTTATAGTTTCACCATGTTGGCACCTCATTTTTAGGTATGCCTGGTGCTGCTCCTGGCATGTGCCCCTGCACTCCTCATTGAATCAGTGTTGATCCCCTGGCTTAATGGAAATGGTAGAGTAAGGGAAATGTGAGGTCATGAGGTTACAAATTGTTGAATACAATTCTGCTGCTCATGGATGCCCAGTTTTGAGTTGCTAGATCTATTCTAAATCTACCCCCTTTAGCCCAGTGGTGGTGCCACACAACATGATGGATGATATTCTCAGTGCGATGTAGGGACTTTACTCCAAGGACTGTTGCGGTCACTCCTACCAATATTGCCACGGACAGATGCATCTGTGGCGGGTAATTTGGTGAGGCTAAGGCCAAGCATGTTTTCCCATCTTTTTGGTTCCCTAACCACCTGCCGCAGACCCAGTCTGGCAGCTCTGTCCTTCAGGACTTGGCCAGCTCAGTCAGTAATGGTGCTACTGAGCCACTCTTGGGTATTGAAGTCCCCCACCCAGAGTGCATTCTGTGCACTTGCTACCCTCAGTGGTTCTTCCAAGTGGTGGTCCACATGAGTATTGATTCATCAGCTGAGAGAGGGCAGTAGGTGGTAATCAGCAGGAGGTTTCCTTGCTCATGTTTAACCTGATGCCATGAGGTTTCATGAGGTCTGGAGTCAATGTTGAGGACTCCCAGGGCATCTTCCTCCTAACTACACCACTGTGCTGCCACCTGTGGTGGGTCTGTCCTGCAGGTGATGGAGGAGTCTGGGCCATTGACTGAGGTATGATTCGATGTGTGTGACTATGTCAGTCTGTTGCTTGACTAGTCTGTGGGACAGCTCTCCCAATTTTGGCACAAGTCCCCAGATGTTAGTAAGGAGGGTTGACTCGGCAGGGTGTGCAGTTGTTGTTTTGAGTGCCCAAGTCGATGCCTGGTGGTCCATCCAGTTTTATTCTTTGTCACCTTTCCTGTCGCTGTTTGTTACAACTGAGTGGCTGGCTGAGTTAAGTCAGCCACATTGCTGTGGGCCTGGAGTCAGACTGGGTAGGCAGCAGATTTCCTTCCCTAAAGGACATTAGTGAACCAGATGGGTTTTTACAATAACCTGGCAGTTTCATGGTCACCTTTACTGAGGCTAGCTTTTAATTCCAGATTTATTAATTTAATTTAATTTAAGTTCCACCAGTTGCCAGGTGGGATTTGAACCCTTGTCCCCCAGAGCATTAGTTGGGACCTTTGGATTACGAGTCCAGTAGCATTACCATAATGCCACCATCCCCCATGAGATAACTCCTGATTTGTTCTAAACTCCAGAGAGTAACCCATTCTACTCGATCCTCATATGACAGCCCTCTCATCCCAGGAAACAATCTAGTGAACCTTTGTTACACCCCCTCTAAGGCAGGTATATCTTTTCTTGGGTAAGGAGACCAAAACTGTACATAATGCTCCAGGTGTAGTCTCGCCAAGGCCCCGTATAATTGCAGCAAGACTGTATTACGCTTGCACTCCAACACTCTTGCAATAAAGACCATCATGCTATTTGATTTCCTAATTACTTATTGCATTTGCAAGTTAACTTTCTGTGATTCATGTACAAGGACATCCAAATCCCTCTGCATACCAGCATTTACGGAAATAGTTGAGGCCCAAGCACTGATTCTTGTGGCACTCCACTAGTTACACACTGCCACCCCAAACGTGACCCATTTATTCCTGCTCAGTGGGTTGGATGTGAAGGGGCAGTGGAGGAATATGCTTATCAGTATATCTTTTTTTTTTCTGTGGGTTCGGTTACAAATTTCCATAACAAAAGTTGGGGAGACTCTGGTTTGCTACTGGTGATGAACACTGGTTTGAACAATAAGTTTGCTGCTGTACAAATTTACTGAAGTAACTGAGCTATTTGGTGTATCAAATTGCAGAACACCAGGATTTATGCTGAAACCTGCATTTTCCAAAATAAGTAGTTCCTTCCAAGTTCGGTTATGACTACTTTTAATTGTCTTTGCATTTCAAATGGAAATTGTGCAGAATTTCATTTTAAACACCTTCTCTGGATTATTACCTGAGCCACATGCCAATTGGCAGAGGGCACATGAGATTAGTGAAATGAATACGTGGCTAAAAAACTGGTGTGGGACAAGTGGGTTTCGGTTCGTGAGGTGCTAGCACCAGTACTGGAGAAAGTGGGGGCTTTACCGTTGGGACGGTCTACACCTGTACAGTGCTGGGACCAGTGTTCCAGCAAACCGTTTAACTAGGGAAGTAGAGAAGCCTTTAAGCTAAGCAAGGGGGGAGAGGTGAGGGATCAAGCCGGGTAGATGTAACAAACCAAGGGTTAGAGTCAAGGCAGGAGAGCAGCATAGTAATATGGGAAATGAAGGTCAGAGAATGGCAGGCAGAGACAGAGAAAAAAACCTAAGAACACACCAACAGTTGAGGCTAGTTGTTACAAAGATAACAAAGACGAAACTAAAGGCTCTATATCTGAATGCACGTAGCATTCATAACAAAGTAACTGGTCGCGCACATTGGAGTAAATAAATATGATCTGATAGCCATTACGGAGACATGGCTGCAGGATGACCAGGATTGGGTCCTGAATATTGAGGGGTATATGACGTTCAAGAAGAATAGGAAGCTACGTAAAGATGGAGGGGTAGCAATGTTAATCAAGGATGGCATTGGTGCAATAGTTTGAGATGACTTAGGAGATCAGGATGTAGAATTGGTTTGGGTGGAGATGAGGAATAGGAGGGGAAAGAAGTCACTAGTGGGAGTGGTCTCCAGGCCCGCGAACAGTAACCACAATGTAGGACAAAGTATCCAAGAAGAAATATTGGGTGCTTGTGATAAAAGGACAGCAATAATCATGGGTGATTTTAATCTACATATAAACTGGAAAAATCAGATTGGCAATAGTAGCCTGGATGAGGGGTTCATAATGCTTTTGAGATAGTTTTAGAGCAGCACGTTCTGGAACTAACCAGAGAGCAGGTTATATTAGACTTGGTTTTGTATAATGTGACAGCATTAGTTAATGACCTCAGAGTAAAGGCACCTCTAGGTAGCAGTGATCACAATATGATTGAATTTTCCATCCAGTGTGAAAGAGAGAAGCGTGAGTCTAAGACTAGTATTTTAAACTTGAATAAGGGCAACTATGTGGGCATGAAAGCTGAGCAACTGAAGTGAACGGGGTGTTACTAGGTTAGGAGATAGATCAATAACGAAGCAGTGGCAGATATTTAAAGGGATATTTCAGAATACTTAGGATAAGTATATTCCTATTATAAAAATCTCTGAGAGGAGGACTCAACTTCTTTAACCACGGATGGTAAGAAAAGCATCAAACTTGAGGAAAGAGCATATAGCTGCGCAAAGATGAGTGGCAGGTCAGATGCTTGGTCAGAATATCAGGCACAGCAGAGAATGACTAAAAGGTTCATCAGGAGAAAGAAATTAGAGTATGAGAGGAAGCTAGCTAGAAATGTAAAAACAGAAGAGTAAGTAAAGCGAGTGTTGGTCTTCTAGACAGTGAGAATGGGGAGTTAATAGATAATAAGGAAATGGCGGATAAAATGAACAAATATCATCTTTCTTCACTGTAGAGTATACAAAAAACATTCTGGCGATAGCTGAAAATCAGGAGGCGGAAGGAAGAGAGGAACTTGGTGAAATTACAATCACCAGGGAAGCGGTACTGACCAAACTGATGGACCTGCGGGCTGACAAGTTCCCGGGTCCAGATGGGCTTCATCCTAGGGTCTTAAAAGAGGTGGCTAATGAGGTAGTAGATGTGTTGGTGTTAATTTTTCAAAATTCACTAGATTCTGGAAAGGTTCCATCAGACTGGAAAGTAGCAAATATAACCCCTCTATTCAAGAAGTGGGTGGGCAGGGAGGCAGAAAACTGGTAACTATAGGCCAGTTAGCTTGACGTCTGTCGTGGGGAAGGTGTTAGAATTGATCATTAAGGAGGCTATAGCTGGGCACTTAGAGAAACTCAAGGTAATCGAGAATAGTCAGCATGGTTTTGTGACAGGGAAATTATGTTTAACCGATTTATTGGAGTTCTTTGAAGGAGTAACATGCAGCGTGAATAAAGGGGAGCCCATTGACGTACTGTACTTGGATTTCCAGAAGGCATTTGACAAAGTGCCAATAAAAGGTTTTGTGCAAAGTAGGAGCTCATAATGTAGGGGGTAGCATATTAGCATGGATAGAAGATTGGCTGGCAGAAAAGAGTATGCATAAATGGGTCCTTTTCTGATTGGCAGGATGTGACGAGCGGAGTCCCACAGGGGTCTGTGCTGGGGCCTCAACTTTTTACAATTTATATCAATGACTTAGATGAAGGGCGCGATGGCATAGTAGCTAAATTTACAGATGACACAAAGATAGGTTGGAAAGTATGTTGTGAAGAGGACATGAGGTTGCAGACTGATATAGATAGGATGAGTGAGTGGGCAAAAATCTGGCAGATGGAGTATAATGTGGGAAAATGTGAAGTTGTTCACTTTGGCAGGAAGAATAAAAAAGCAGAATATTACTTAAGCGGAGAACAGCTACAGAATTCTGAGGTGTAGAGGGATGTAGGTGTTCTAGTGCCTGAGTCTCAAGGTTCGTATGCAGGTGCAGCAAGTAATAAAGAAGGCTAATGGAATGCTATCCTTTATTACGAGAGGAGTTGAAAACAAAAGTAAGGACGTGATGCTTCAGTCATACAGGGCATTGGTGAGACCTCATTTCGAATATTGTGTGCAGTTTTGGTCTCATTTAAGGAAGGATATAAATGCGTTGGAGGCGGTTCAGAAGAGTTTACTCGTTCTGATGAAGGGTCACTGACCTGAAATGTCAGCTCTGCTTCTCTCTCCACAGAGACTGCCAGACCTGAGTATTTCCAGCATTTCTTGTTTTTATTTCCGATTTCCAGCATCTGCAATATTTTGCTTTTAATTTACTAGATTGAGGAAAAGTTGGACAGACTGGGCTTTTTTTCACTGGAGTTTAGAAGAGTGAGGGGAGACTTGATTGAAGTATATAAGATCCTGAATAGGCTTGACAAGGTGGATGTGGAAAGGATGTTTCCTCTTGTGGGTGAGTCCAGAACTAGGGGGGCACTGTTTTAAAATTTTAGGACAGAGATGAGGAAAAATTTCTTAGTGTTTTGTGACTTTGAAACTCTCTGCCTCAGAGGTGGTGGAGGCGGGGTCATTGAATGCATTTGAGGCAGAGGTAGATAGATTCTTGTTAGACAAAGGAATCAAAGTTTATCTGGGGTAGATGGGAATGTGGAATTCGAGACACAAACAGATCAGCCATGATCTTATTGAATGGCGGAGCAGGCTCACGGGGCCTTTAGGCAATTGCATGCTAACCTTTCATGGATGACATTTGAGAATGACCCTTGCAGCTTAGACTCATTGTGGTCAAATGGCCTCACTGTTCGATTGAGTGTTGCTGCTGCTACATCATCTTGATCTCAAAAGTATTTATTGATTCGGAGAATAAATGTGCCAATTTTTATATTTTTGTTTAACATCAGTGAAGGCCAAGCAGAAGATCTGCAATGTTGCTGCTCGATTGGTATTCAGTGGTCTTCGAGCCCACATGTATAGCTGCTTGGAATAGCATTCCTTTGCTTCTATCCTGTCTTGCTATATGAACAATTCTGACTTCCATTTCCCCAGGAATTCCTTGGTTTGTCTGATATAAATTTTGCAAATTCCTCCTCACTGAAATAATTTTATATTTCCCCTAAATGGAGGCTTCCTATAGCGGGTTTCTTGGCAACAGGAACATTTAGTTTCTTCTAAGCTGTTGCTTGTGCAAGGTAGAGATTTTAAAAAATTGCAAATGCTTGAAATCTCAAATAGAAAGTGCTGGCAGCACACTTTAGGTTTCATTAATTTCTACCCATCCCCTCCCAATTTTTTTTCTTCCGAAGGAACTGTTTCACAGTTGCTGCAGTTCCACAGGTCCCAGCTGACCTGGGACAGTGATCCTGTATGACTTTATGCCGCTCTGCTGCCCACTTCCCTGGGATGACTGCTAACACAGCTCAGATCATGCTTTGAATCTGGGACCTTCCTGATCTGTATGAGAGTTCTTTTTATTATTCATTCTCCAAATATGTGCTGGCAAGGCTGGCATTTGTTGCCTATCCCTAGTTACCGTGAGAAGGCAGTTTGATACAACAGTGGCTTCAGAGGGCAGTTAAGAGTCAACCACGTTAGTGTGGGGACTTAAATCATGTATAAGCCAGGCGTCGTAAGGTCCCTTTCCTGAAAGGATGTCAAGAGAACTGGTTGGATTTTTCACAAATCCCGTGCTTCCTGGTCACTTTTATTAATACCAGCTTTTTGTTTCCAATTTTTTTGTTTAAAACAATTCAAATTCTTGAACAGCCACCATGGAATTTGTACTCGTGTACTCTGGGAATCAGAACCACTAACATAACCACTACTTTACCGTAGCACCAGTTTAGCCTTTACCCAGCTTCTTTAGTTCTACCTGGAGATTCTGGAGGGGAGAGAGAAGTAAATTAATTATGAAAATAAAGGTGTATGTTTCAGTAGTGGGTATGAAGCACATGTTCTTTCCCTGATTCCTTTTGTCTGTGTAGGCAAAATATTAACCATTCACCAAGTCAAACATCTGTTCAATTCCCTGATTGCTGAGCAGATTTGCACAGAGTAATGGAATAGTCACTAATAGAGACAAAAGAAGGAATTGGTGACCATCCTAGAGGAAGCATGTTTCCTGTTGTTTCTTGGTGTGTTTAGCAACATCCTTTAGGTGTCAGCCGGGGCGCAGTTGGTAGCGCATTCGCCTCTGAATCACAAGGTTCTGGGTTCAAGTCCCACTCCAGGGTGTGAGCGCAAAATCAAGATTGACACTCCAGTCCAGTTCTGAGGGAGTGCTGCGCTATCCGAGGTGCCATCTTTCAGATGGGACGTTAAACTGAGGCCCCATCTGCCTGCTCGGGTGGATGTAAAAGATCCTATTTCGAAGAGCAGGCAAGTTATCCCCAATATTTATCCCTCAATCGACATCACAAAAACAGATTCTGATAATTATCACATTGCCGTTTGTGCATGTTTGCTGTGTGTGAATTTACTGTTGCGTTTCCTGCATTATAACAGTAACTACACTTCAAAAGTACTTAATTGGCTGTAAAGCGCTTTGAAATGTCTGGTGGTTGTGAACGGGGCTATTACAAATGCAAGTCTTTGTTTGCTGACGTTTAAAATTACTGCAGGCTATTCAGGAGTTCCTAAAGACAGCACATTCTTCCTGAATGAATGCCTATTAGGACTGTTGACTAAAGTGCAGCTTCTCTGCATTGCTGCCTCCTTTCAGCGAAAGTAATAGTGAACTGAGTGACCTGGGTCCCACTACCATCTTCCATAGCCAGCACCTATTTACTGTAAGCAGGGTATGTACAGTTTTTTTTTAGGGAAAACTCTGTTATCTCTCTCTGTTGCAGATTCTGTCCGAGAAGCCTAATTATACCATGGGCTGTGCTGTCCAGTTGCTTTTGACTATGGCGTAGAAGACATTGTCTCAGCTCTGAATCATTTCATGCTTGAAAGTAGTCGCTGGTAAGTCCTGTGTTTTTCTTTACTGTTAACATGTTTGCTATTTCCAGCCCTTGGATGAAGTAGGTACCTTTTGTGGATTCCAAAAGCATGATCTGTGGCCAGGGGCATCATTGAATGACCAGTCACCATGTGTGTGGAATAAAGTTTTTAATTCTTGTAACATCTCAACTAGAATTTGTCATTGGAGATATTTTCTCCGGGCCCACTGGAAATTGAGAAATCAGTTTCAAGCAATTATAGGGTGGCGGTCCATGCAGCTGTAACCATAGTAATTGCTGCCTAATTATTTCAGGGCTCCCTGAAGTCCTTGAAAGTCAATGCTTTTTGTGAAGTACTGCAGGGTGCCCAATTTGTGATTCCCTAGCCCAGCCAACTTGTTAGTTAAGCTTATGACTCTGAGGTTAAAGGGCTTCTCTAAGCACTATTCTTAAAAGGTGGATAAAACAAGATTTGCAAGGATCAGGAGCTTGAGCTATACACAAATTAATAGTAATACGGATTCAAATTTTATATGTGGCACAGTGCCATTATGGTGCACCCATATGATCCACAAAGATTGAAACTTGGACACCCTTGTAGTGCTGAGGAGAAGGACTTGCATTTATAAGGTTTGATCACATCCCAAAGTGCTTTACATTGTGCAAGTATAATGGTTAAACATGGTAGCTGTTTTGTGCAGAGAAAGTTCCTACAAACAACAATAAAATAAATGACCAACTAATCTGTTTTTGGGAGTTGAGAGGAATATTGACTAAACACTGGGATAATTCTCTGTTCTTCCAAATGTGCCTGGGACCTAGCAAGGCCCCTATTTAACTTCTCATCTGGGGAAAAAAAAAAGCACTATGCTTGCCAGAGGGTGCTAAGTCAGTGAGGGAATTGAGATGCAGTTATCCTCAATGTTCCTGACTTAGGGATACTCAAAAATGGATGCGCATTAAGGGAAGTCTTAAAGTCTGTGAACACAGTATGCTTTGCAGAGGCTTATGAAGGTGGAGAAGTAGAAAGGGTTGGGGTAGAGTTTGAGTGTGGGTTTAAAATGTGCTCCAGAAGCTGCACAGCTGATGGAGTAGAATAAGTGATGTAAAGGAGACCAGAGGGCATGACCTGGATGTAGGGCTGGAGGAAGTGGGAATGGTGTATGAAGGAGCAAGACCATAGAGGGATTCAATGTTAGTATAGGTTGGCGAGCAGCAGAATTTTGCTTGATTTGATGTAGGCTTGGAGCTCAGGAGGCTAGTGAGGTGAACATTGCAGACATCAAACTGATAGATGATGAAAGCGTGGATGAGGATCTGAATGGTGACATTTACAAGAAAGAGGGAATTAGCATTTAAATATAATTTATCCTAAGACATCCCAAAATGCATATTTAAAAACAAAACTCAATTTGGTCATTTAGTTCCAGGCAAAGTTGACCGCCATTATTGCACAGCAAGTCCCAAAAACATGAGATGAATGACCAGATAAGTTGTTTTTGTTTGTGGTGACGATTTAAGGGAGAACTCCTGCATAGTGCCATTGGGTCTTGTACATTTATATGTATGAGCAAAGGAGGTCTGCTTTATCATCTCATGCAAAGGATGTCATCGCTGACAATAGAGTACTCCCTTGTGCACTGAAATGACAACCAGTTTATATTCAAGTCCTGGCGTAGTTTTTGAAGTTGAAACCTTCTCACCCAGTGGTCAGTGCTGCCAGCTGAACGTCCTATTCATTGCCAAGACTGCCAAAATAGGTAATTTAAATTAATTTTTGTTAACAATAGATTATGGGGCTTGACTCTTTCAAAATCACAGAACACGAAGGCTGAGTGCCATGAGAAGGTTGGAAGCCTGAACTAAGATATAAGTGATGAGAGCTGAATAGGACTGTTTGATCTTGTCAATATTGAGGTATTGAAGTGCTGCTATTTTTTTTAGATTACTGACTTGGTGGAGGCTTGTTAGCCTGTTAATGCATAGAGTAAAGAAAGTTAAACTTGAAGACGATACCACAGAAAGTTGGAAAAGGTAAGTGATTTCAAAGGTTGCCCTACCCCTATATGCTTAAATATCAATCTCTTGCCTTTTGAAGTTGAAAGAATTTTACCAGAATTGCAGTATTTTTTGAGGCGTTAGACTGTACTGCAGTTCCTGTCTGAGTTTGTCTGTACTAGATTTCTGATAGCCAGTGGCTTATTGCCTATATATTATAAAGGAAATTGCTTTCTAGTCTGTAAAGCATACTGTGTTTAGAGCTGTCTCATACTGTTAGCACTGCAGAAGCACTCTAATCAGTGCTTTCACCTGCTGACTTGGGGTAAGGTTTTGTATAATGGATGCCTGATTGTGGTGATGTAATCTGATCTGTAGGATTGGGTGATGAGAAACCGCAACAGCAAAACTGAAGGGGTTTATAACCATCTGAACCCTAAAAGATTGAAATCAATCCCATGCATCCTTCAAACAAAAAAAATTAGTGGGGCATCAGTTTTTGTTGTGGGAGTCATGAACTTTGTAAACCAGACATTCTGCATAATTGATGCATCATGGCCATACTATGAGGTTTTGGATTTAAGGTAATGCTTGGGACTTTGGTAAACCACATTGATTGCTGAATTTTTTTCCAGTATATGTTGCAATACGTTTAATGCATTTGTTTCTTTCTGTGCAAGAATAGTCACTGCCATGGCAAATGAAGGCAACATTTTCATTTTTTTTAGCAAAAGTACATGGAGAGTGTAGTAATTTAAGAACCCAGTTCTTGCATTCTCTTCCAGAGCGGAGCAGTAAAGCAAGATGTTGCATGTTACGTGCATGTGGTGATTGCATACGTGGATCCGATTGGCATGGCCTGATAAGCGAGGGCAAAAGTTCGGAGGGTTGGAGCTGGCTAGCCATGTGTCCGAAAAAGATAGGCAGACCCTTCAGCAGCAACGTCAGAAATTAGGCTATCACATGTATTCAGGAATCGCAGGCAAAGGTGCACCAGGTGCGCAATGATCATATAGTTAAGTGCCATAATTTTAAATTTCTGAAAATAGTCAATACTGTTGTGTAAACAATGGTTTCTTTGCAGCTTACATTGTTTAATCCTTTTACCGAACTATAGAGTAAGACTTGCATGCATAAGCCTTTATCTCTTTAGTGAAGCAAATATATGCAGAGTGATAAATCTGAGGTACACCCCAGCAGTATTTTGTATTATCTTTGGGGAACCTGATGCATTGCAGGGTGCACTAGTGTGCTTTAACTTCTGAAGTGATTGGGCATGGATTATTCTTCCTATAACTATCTGGTTATTTTTTGGGTGGTGGGGACAGGTGGAAAGTAGACGTAGAGGAGTCTGGAGGGCAGGGAAAATAAAAGCCCAACTATTGAGACTCCTGGGACCAAATTCTTTCACTAGGCTATTCCACCTTTGGCAGAGTCATGGGCACAGGTCCATCACTAGGATATCAGTGAAGTGAAATGGCTAGTGTGTGGAAAAGTTTGTTATCTCTACTTGAATTGTGAAAAGCTGTGCCATTACAGATCTTTGCTCAAACCTGGATTGATTTCTGCGGGGCCCATTTTGTATAATATCGGGGTGAACTGCTGGTGGTCACAGATCTGTCACTGGGTGGGACAAATTTGAAGTGTTGAACTAAGTGTCAGTGTTCTGGCACAATAGTTAAATGTATTGGGTTTAAATGAGAGCTGTTTTCCTTTCTTATGGAATACTGGGTACGGAATGGTAAAGAAGCCAGGTGGAAACATTGGATATTCAAGCTGAGTTGATGGGGCATGTACAGGTTAATATCTTAAATAAATTCCTTCATTCAAAATGTGTTTTTAAAATGCATTTCTTCATTTCTCCCCCCCCCCCCCCCCCCCCCCACTTATTTCCCAAAATTTAGTCAAAGTTTCTTGGAATAATTATTATTCCATGGCTGTTGAGAGGATTTTTTTTCTTCAAACAAGCGGCCTATGAGGTCTGATTTTGATAATTGGAAAAAGCCGTGTAACTACCTGTGAAGGATATAACTCTTCCATTTTTTTTTTAAAGTCTGTAACAAGCTATTTAGTGTTCGGGTCACCAATACATGGGGAGCCTCTCTTTTGGGCAGTCCTATTACGACAGAATAATAAAATAGTGTGGATGCAGTAAAACTGAAATAGAAACAAAAACTCCTGGAAAAACTTGGCAAGTCGTGCCATCTCTGTGGGGAGAGAAACAGAGTTAATGTCAGATCGATGACCTTTCATCAGATCTGGAAGATGCGCAGGTTGATATGTAGGCAGTATTTGACTGTGTGTGGCATCAAGAAGCCCTAGCAAAACTGGAGTCAATGGGATTCGGGGAAAACTCTCCGCTTGTTGGAGTCATACCTAGCACTAAGGAAGGTGGTTGTCTTTGTTGGAGGTCAATCATCTCAGTCCCAGGACATCACTGCAGCAGTTTCTTAGGGTAGAATCTGAGACCCAACCATCTTCAGCTGCTTCATCAATGACCTTCCCTCCATCATTCGGTGAGAAGTGGGGATGTTAGCTGATGATTGCACAATGCTCAGCATCATTCGCAACTCCACAGATTCTGAAGCAGCCCATGTCCAGATGCAGCAAGACCTGGACAACATCCAGCTTGGCCTTATAAGTGGCAAGTAACATTCGCGCCATACAATGACCATCTCAAACCAGAGAGAATCCAACCATCTCCCCTTAATGTTTAATGGCATTGCCATCGCTGAATCCCCCATTATCAACATCCTGGGGGGTTACCATAGGCCACAAACTGAACTGGACCAGCAGCATGAATACTGTGGCTACAAGAATAGGTCGGGCTGGGAATTCTGCGAGTAACTCACCTCCTGACCTCCCGATGCCTGTCCACCATCTATGAGACACAAGTCAGGAGTGTGAAGGAGTACTCTCCACTTGCATAGATGGGTGCAGCTCCAACAACACTCAGGAAGCTCAACACCATTCAGTACAAAGCAGTCCACTTGATTGGCACCCCATCCACTACCTTCAACATTCACTCCCTTCACCAAAGTACAGTGGCAGCGGTGTGTGCCATCTACAAGATGCACCGCAGCAACTCACCAAGGTTCCTTTGGCAGCACCTTCCAAACCTGACACCTCTTCCACCTAGAAGGGCAAGGGCTACAGATGCATGGGAATGCAAGTTCCCCTCCAAGCCACACACCATCCTGATTTGGAACTATATTGCCATTGCTGGATCAAATATGGGTCAAAATCCTGGAACTCCCTTCCTAACAGCATTATAGACGCACCTACACCCCAAGGACTGCAGCGATTCAAGAAGGAAGCTCACCGCCACCTTCTCGAGGGCAAGGCAATAAATGCTGGTCTAGCCAACAGTGCCCACATCCCATGAGCGAATTAAAAAAAAACCTGATTAATTTCTTTGTAACAGAGAGGATTGTTGAAGTTGGTGCAGTAGATGTATGCATGAGCTTTTGATAGGCACTTGATAGGTACTGCATAACAGACAAATGACTAGAGGGAATTATACAGTGGGGTCCCCCCAGGGATCAGTACTCGAACCATTGTTTTTCTTAAATAAATGATGTGGACATGGGTATGGAATATATAATTTGGTGTTTACGGATGATAAAGCTTGGCAATGTCGTAATTATGAACAGGATAGTAGATTTAAAAAGGACCTAGACTGGTGAAATTGCAGACAAAGCAGATACATTTTAATACTGAAATCTGAAGTGAGACACTTTGGGAGAAACAACACAGAGACCGTATAATCTAAATGGTACTATTTTGAGTTGGTTCAAGAGCAGAGCAACCTGAAGGGGTATGCACATTCACAAATCTGTGAAGGTGGCAGGGAAAGTTGATAAGGCAGTTAAATAAGAGTATGGGGCACTTGGTTTTGTAAATAGGGACATTGAATGCAAAAACAAGGAAGTAATGCTAACCTTTTACAGATCACTAATTCGGCTTCACTTGAAGTATTGTATACAATTTTGGGCAGCACCACACTTTAGGAATGATGTCAAGCCCCTGGAGAGGGTGCAAAGGTGATTTACCATCATGATGCCAGGGATGAGGGACTTCAGTTGTGTGGATAAATTGGAGAATCTGGGGTTGTTCTTCTTGGAGCGTAGAAGGTTAAGAGGAGACCTGATATTTTTATTCATTCATGGGATGTAAACATCGCTGGTGAGACCAATGTTTGTTGCCCATTTCTAATTGCCCTTAAGCACTTGATCGTGAGCCGCCAACTTGAGCCGCTGCAATCAATGTGGTGTAGGTGCACCCACGCTGCTGTTGGGGAGGGAGTTCCAGGATTTTGGCCCAGTGACACTGAAGGAACAGCGATATAGGTCCAAGTCAGAATGGTGAGAGACTTGGAGAAATTGCAGGTGATGGTGTTTCCATGAATCTGCTAACCACCTCCTTCTAGGTGGTCGAAGTCGCAGGTTTGGAAGATGCTGCTGTTGGAGGCTTTGTGTGTTGGTGCAGTGCATCTTGTAGATGATACACACTGCTGCCGTTGTGCGCTGGTGGTGGATCGAGTGCTGATCATGTGGGCTGCTTTGTCTTGGATGATGTTGAGCTGCTTTTGTTAGAGCTGTACTCATCCAGGCAAGTGGAGAACATACCATGACACTCCTCACTTGTGCCTTGTAGATCGTGGACAGGGGACGGTAGCATAGTGACACTGTAGGTGTACCTATGTCACATGGTCTACAGTAATTCAAGGCCGCGGCTCATCACCACCACCTTAAAGGCAATTTGGGATGGGCAATAAATGGTGGCCTTGCCAGCGATGCTCATATCCCAAGAACAAATTACAAATTAGTTGCTGGATTTATAATCCAGAGGCCCAGATGAACACTCTGGAAATATTCTTGCAAAAATCCCACCACAGCTGGTGGAATTTAAATTCAATTAATTAAAATGTGGAATAAAATGCTAGTCTTGTTGATGATCACAAAACTACTGGATTGCCGTAAAAACCCATCTTGTTCATTTATGTCAATAATCATGGGTAATTTAATCTACATACAGATTGGACGAATTAGATTGGCAAAGGTAGCCTGGAAGATGAGTTTGTAGAGTGTATTTGGTACACTTTCTTAGAGCAGCACATTCTAGAGCCAACCAGACTATTCCGGGCTATTCTGGACCTGGTCATGTGCTATGAGACAGGGTTAATTAATGACCTCCTAGTAAAGGAGCTTCTAGGCAGCAGTGATCATAACATGATTGAATTTCGTATTCAGTTTGAGGGTGAGAAATGTGGGTCTAAGGCTAGTATTTTAAACTTGAAGGCAATTACAAGGGTATGAAGGTAAAGCTGGCTAAAGTGAACTGGAAAATTAGGTTAACAGGTTGGACAGGAGAGATGCAGTGGCAGACATCTAAGGAGATATTTCATAACACTCGGCAAAGTTATTTTCTAGTGAGAATGAAAGACTCTGAGAATGCACACCATCTGTTGCTAACTGAGAAAGTTAAGGAGAGTATCAAATTGAAAGAAACAGCGAAGATGAGTGGTAGGTCAAAAGATTGGACAGGATTTAAAAACCAGCAAAGATTGGCGAAATAAAAATGAGGGAGAAATTAGAGTACGAGAGAAAGCTAGATAGAAATATAAAAACAGATGGTAAGAGTTTTAAAAGTATTTAAAAAGGAAAAGTAAGTAAAATGAGCATAGGTCCTGTACAGTGAATCTGGGGAATTAATGGAAAATAAGGAAATGGTGGAAGTGTTGAGCAGATCTTGTGCCTGTCTTTACTGTAGAAAACACCAGTAATATCCCAGAAATACTTGTAAATCAAGAGGTGAAAGAGAGGGAGGAACAATTGCAATCACCAGGGAAAGGTTACTGAGAAAACTTAGAACTATAGACTGACAAGTCGATAGGACCTGATGGCATTCATCCTAGGGTCTTAACAGAAGTAGCTGCTGAGATAGTAGATGCATTGGTTGTAATTTTCCAAAATTCTCAACATTCTGGAACAGTCCCATCAGTTTGGAAAATAGTGAATGTAACTCCTCTATTCGAGAAAGGAGGGAGACAGAAAGCAGGAAACTACAAGCCAGTTAGCCTAACATCTGTCATAGGGAAAATGCTAGAATCTATTATTAAGGGGGTTGTAGCAGGGCACTTAGAAATTTTTAATGCAATCAGGCAGAGTCAGCATGTTTTTGTGAAAGAGAAATCGTGTTTGACTAATTTATTACAGTTCTTCAAGGAAGTAACAAGCAAGGTGGATAAAGGGGAATCTGTAGATGTGGTGTACTTGGATTTCCAAAAGATTTCCATTTGATAAGGTGTCATATCAAAGGTTACTACACTAAATAAGAGTTTGTGGTGTAGGGGGGAACATTTTAGCATGGATAGAGGATTGGTTAGCTAACAGGTAGCAGAGAGTAGGGATAAATGGGTCTTTTTTGGGTTGGCAAGCTGTAACTAGTGGCGTGCTGCTGGGATCAGTGCTGGGGCCTCAAGTATTTACAATCTATATCAATGTCATGGATGAAGGGACTGAATGTATGGTTGCTAAATTTGCTGATGACACAAAGGTAGGTAAGAGAGTAAATCGTGAAGAAGACATGCGTCTGCAAAGGGATATAGGTAGGTTAAGTGAGTGGGCAAAGATTTGGCAGATGGAGTATTAGATTAGATTAGAGATACAGCACTGAAACAGGCCCTTCGGCCCACCGAGTCTGTGCCGAACATCAACCACCCATTTATACTAATCCTACACTAATCTCATATTCCTACCAAACATCCCCACCTGTCCCTATATTTCCCTACCACCTACCTATACTAGTGACAATTTATAATGGCCAATTTACCTATCAACCTGCAAGTCTTTTGGCTTGTGGGAGGAAACCGGAGCACCCGGAGAAAACCCACGCAGACACAGGGAGAACTTGCAAACTCCACACAGGCAGTACCCGGAATCGAACCCGGGTCCCTGGAGCTGTGAGGCTGCGGTGCTAACTACTGTGCCACTGTGCCGCCCCTAATAATGATAATGTGGGAAAATATGAACTTCTCCACTTTGGCAGGAAGAGTAGAAAAGCAGTGTACTATTTAAATGGAGAGAGTTTGCAGAACTGTGGTACAAAGGGATCTAGGTGTCCTGGTACATGAATCACAAAAAGTTAGTATGCAGGTAGAGCAAGTGATTAGGAAGGCAAATGGAATGTTTATTGCAAGGGGAATGGAATATGAGGAAGTTTTGCTACAGTTGTGAGACCACATCTGGAGTACTGCATAAAGGTTTGGTCTCCTTATTTAAGAAAGGATTTAATTGCTTTCGCAGCAGTTCAAGAAGGTTCACTCAACTGATTCCTGGGATGAGGTGGTTACCTTCTGAGGAAAGGTTGGACAGGTTGGGCCTGTATCTGTTGGAGTTTAGAAGAATGAGAGGTGATCTTATTGAAACATATAAGAAGCTGAGGGGACTTTGACAAGGTGGTTGCTGAAAGGATGCTTCCCCTTATGGGAGAGATGAGAACTTGGGGACACAGTTTACAAATTATGGTGTCCTATTTAAGATGGAGATGAGAATTTTTTTCTCTGCAGATTGTTTGTGGAATTTTCTTCCCCAGAGAGCAGTGGAGACAGGATCATTGAATCGTTTTAAGGCTGAGTTAGATAGATTCTTGATTGACAAAGGAGTCAAAGGTTATAGCAGGTAGACTGGAAAGTAGAGTTGAGGCCGCAGTCAGATCAGCCATGACAGAGCAGGTTTGAGGGGCCGAATGCCCCCCTCCTAATTCGTATGTTTGTAAGTCCTTCAGGCGAGGAAATCTGCCGTCTTTACCTGGTCTGGCTGATGCATGACTCCAGACCCATAGCAGTTGCTGTCTGAAATATACCAGCAAACCACTCAGTTGTATTAAACTGCTGCAGAAAAGTCAAATAAGAATAAAACCAGACAGACCACCAGGAAGTGACAAAGGCATACCCTGTGTTAGTCATTTAGTTATTGCTGATGTTCTTTGCACCATTGTTGTAAGCAGGTGTGGCCAATATTTTGACTGACTTATATGTGAGGGTGCATTCGTATTTATAATGAGTGACTGGGATGTGGTTTCACCTCGCACTAAAGCTGCATGTACAGTGAAAATGAAACCCAAATCCAGTTTTGGGGCCTCAGCCAACATAACTCAAGAGCACTATGGTTCCACTTTCCTTTGGCGCTAATGCACAACAGTAAAAATAATCACTGCAATCAATTTGCACTCATTCTAATCACAAATCACTCCTAGCATTTCTAGGATATGATGGCTCTGACTGTGGGCATGAAACCTTTTCTTCTCGAGAAAGATTTCTGTTTTATGCAGTGTGGGGTCAGTATTCAATGTCAGTGGGTAAATACATTGTAGAGGGTGGTTCTGAGCTATGCAGAGAACATTTTGGGATTGATCCCTGGTATGTTGCGTTGGTTGAGCTCAGCAGCTTAGCCATTGATGTTCAACTATTGGCCTCAACACCCCAGGGCTAGGGAAGGGTGATGTCAATCCAGATTCTCACTCATGTTTGCTATCCAGTAGCTCTTGCTGAAAAGTGTGTGGACTGCAACAACAGTTTAGTCATCATACATTTGCCTTCTCCAAATTCTGTTTAAGTAAAATATAAAAACGGTTTATATTTAGCATACATTCCTGTCCACCACCGGAAAATTTGTGTTGTGCTTTAAAAATATACAAAGAAACAGGGAAGTAGGATATAAGGGGAGTGAGGGGAGATTTGGTAGAGGTGTACAAGATTGTGACAAGCTTAGGTAAGTTAGAGAAGGCGAAACTGTTCCCATTAACTGATGGTACACGGACTTGGGAACAGATTGAAGATTTTGGGCAAGAAATGCAGGGGGAACGTGAGGAAGAACTTTTTTTATACAGCGAGTGGTAATGACCTGGAACTCGCTGCCCACAAGGGTGCTGGAAGCAGAGACGATCGATGATTTCAAAAGAAAATTGGATGGGCACTTGAAGGATATAAACTTGCAGGGCTGTGGGGATCGGACGGGGGAGTGGCACTGACTGGATTGCGCTGCGGAGAGCCGGCATGGACTTGATGGGCTGAATGGCCTCCTACTATGCAGCAAGTGACTGACCGTGTTGGAGCTGGTATGTCTGCAGCTGCTCACTTGATCTCTATGACTCACCCAGTGTTCACTTAACTTCTTCAGTGAAGATATGTTGTCTTATGTATGGTATACTGTTTTTCTCCTTTTTAAAATAGTCCATCCTCTGCTACAATAGTAAGCAGTGCTACAGGAAACTTGTTGACATTTATTTATACTCTGAACTATTTTATATCTAGGAGGCATCCATCATACTCCTGATGGATGTGTCACACCTCATTATAGAAAATGAACCTGAAATTTACAAACCTGTGATTGCTCTCATAAATTTACAAGCTAATGACATGCCTTAGATTTTCACAGGGAGTATGTAAGTAGATTAGAATAAGCATTGTCCTTAACTGGGTTAGCTAGGTTAGCAACTAAAACATCATGACTAACTCCAGATCCCAGACTACCTGTGAGCAACAAATGGAAGATGAGCTTGTATTCACTATCCCGGCTCTGAACGAACATCTATTTGAGTGAGCTATCAGAGGGCTGCTGTGGTATCTATGAAAACATTAGAGCAGCAAAGGTTGACATCTTCAGAAATGGGGAGAGAATTGAGAAGAGAGAAAATATTCCAGATTTTGGGTGAGGACTGATAGCAATTGGCTGCAGGATTAGTGGGAAGCATGCAGTGGCTTCCATGTAATGTTTTTGTTTTGCAGTCAAAATGAAAATGCAAGTAATGAGCACATTCCCACATAGTTCTGTTCCTAACTATTCATATTGCTGCCTTTAATTGCAAAAGTTCCTTTTTTTTAAGCATTGAGGGTGGAGGTTCCCTTGGCTGTGAATATTAATTTATTTAAAATAGTGACTCTATAGGGAAGTGTGTGTGAAGAGTTCCTTTACTTAAAATCTTCCCGACAATCATCTGCCGAGACACTGGAGAAAATGTCAAGCAGCTGACTAGTGTAGTTTTAATACATCAATAGAGAGTTGCACACTCGTTGCATTTGACAGATGGCAACAGAGTAAGAAACTTGGTTCCAGCATTAAAAACAATTTTATACAGTAAATATTTCTTATTGAAGGCCACAAGACTACAAGTGGATGTCTGAGAAATTACTTATTTCCTAGACTTTTTTCTAATTTGTTAAAGTCCCCAGTGCCTAACTTTGTTCATAGCACTCTAAATTTCTATCATTAGGTCAGATCTTGCATTTCCAATTTCAATAGCTTGATTTTCCTTAAAACCCCAGTAGCTGTCTTACAGTCTAGGCCTGGACTATACTTGGGTGGGGTTTGAGGGGGACGGTGTGTGCGTGTGTACTTTTCTGCAGTTAGGGATTGGCTGCATGATTCAATTCAACCTTCAAAGGTGTCCACCTCTGATTATGATTATAAAGATTGTGTTCAAGTCCCACTCCAGAGCTTTGAGCTAGGCAGATACTTCTGTGCAATACTAAGGGATTGCTATATTGTTGGATGACAGATTTATATGTGACATCTGCTCTTTCAGGTGAATATAAAAGATCCCATGGCACTATTCAAAAAGTAAGAGAGTTCTTGTGTCCTGGCCATGATTTATCCCTCAGCCAATATCATTTAAAAAAAAACTGTTAACGGTCATTGTCTCATTTCTGTTTTTGGGATCTTACTGTGCACAAACCAGCTGCCAACAGTGGCTACACTTCAAAAGTACTTAATTGGCTGTAAAGCACTTTGGGATATTGAGTTCATATTTTGTTTTACAGTGCCTCTATGAAGCGCTTTGGGATGTTTTATTACGTTAAAGGTGCTATATAAATACAAGTTGCTGAGGCGGTGAAAAGCATTTGAAAGCTTTTTTCTTCACTGACATTTTTAAGTCTAGCTCAGCCTAGTTTGGCAAGAGTCAGACACATATGTCCATTATTGGTTTTATTACAGTCTTTTTATAAAGTTGTGATGGATTTTTAAAATATTTTTGAGTCATGAATGTTCCCAGCTTCTGAAAACAGCCTGACTGCTCTCCTGACAAGAGCTTATTGATCCATGTTGCATCAAGACCAAGCTTTGAGATATAGTCTTCTTTGACGATGAGACTTAGCAGAAGGCTTATGTGTCACACAATCACAAATGAGTTGTGGTTTTCTTGCGGGTGAGAGATTTATCCCATCACGTTGCTGACCAGGATGTTTTTTTTTCTAACCCTTGTAGGTTTCAATTGGGATGGAGTTTTTATATAATCCAAGAAAATCAGTTCAGCTTTAATATTCACTGTAAATACCTAATTTTTATTTCCACTGTTCTCGTGCAAAATAAAGGTGTAATAAATTTTTGTTGCTGACTTTGCAGAGTGGAGGAACCCATATAGCAGCTGTATGTATTTCTTGTTTCTGTCTCTCAAACTAGATCTGTTTACATATGTAACATTTAAAGTACATATTTTTATTTTTGCTGCAGTTGTGTAGCAAGGGCTGAGGAGATGGCTACGGTGGAAGCACTGTCTGAAAGCACAGAGGTGGTGGATATGGAGGATGCATCCTCTCCATTTTATGTTGAGAAGCACACATGGGATGGACTGAGAGAGATTATCCACAGCAGCAGGAAGTACCCTGGCATTATCATTAACAAAGCACCTCATGATTTCCAGTTCATTCCAAAAAACGATGAGTCTGGGCACCATTCCCACCGTGTCTATTACTTGGGTAAGTATTGTGTTGTAATAGAATGCTGAGTTATGCAGTAAGCGAGAATTAAAAGTCATGCTCAAACTATGCACCTTGATTACTGTATCCGGTTCTGGTCACCAAGATATAAAGGAGTCATGGAGTCATAAAGCGATACAGCACCGAAACAGGCCCTTTGGCCCACTGAATCCGTGCTGACCATCAACTACCCATTTATACTAATCCTACATTAATCCCATTTTCCCTCTCTCATTCCCACCTTCCCTCAATTCTCCTACCACCTACCTACACTAGGGGCAATTTTTTTTTTAAACAATGGCCAATTTACCTATCAACCCACAAGTCTTTGGCACGTGGGAGGAAACCGGAGCACACGGAGGAAACCCAAGTGGTCACAGGGAGAACTTGCAAACTCCACACACAGTACCCAGAACTGAACCCGGGTAGCTGGAGCTGTGAGGCTGTGGTGCTGGCCACTGTGCTGCCCCAATTCCTGGAGGCAGTTCAGAGAAGAGCCATAAGGCTGATTCCTAGCATCAGATAATTAATTTATGCGGAAAGGCGTGAGAAAAATTGACTTTTTATCTTTCTGAAGGAGGTGATTTTGGTATTGACTTTTAGGGGTAGAATGATGGGATGCAAGTCTCATTTGGATTGTAAGAATCTCAAGTAAGATGAGCTTGAAGTGGTTTCATTCATATTTCCAGTGGCTTATGATTCTCCTAGACTAAATAGGGGAAAAAGTGTCCATAATTTCAGACAAAGTAGGAATTAGTCAGTGCATGGACCTGGCCTCTTTGCATGTGCGCATGGAAGCAGAACCTGTGATCAGAGCATGTTAAAATTTTCAGATGAACACCATATTGCTGCAGTAATATTACAATATGCTCTTGTGTTACAAATCCTCTCCCAAGAACTAGCTAAGTTGAGTTGATGAGCATCCAGTGCAGTAAAGATGTGTTGTTAAAGGAAATGCGTGGATAAATACACTGCAGGTCAGGTTGAGAAAACTGTTTGCTGCGGTGACCTGGAGCTGGAAGGCAGCATGATTGGAAAGTTTATTTTTGTTTAGAATCCAGGGACGAAGGAATTATATGTGAAAAGACTGGAAAATCTGTGATTGTCCTCCTTGGAGCAGTGAAGGTTAATGGGAGATTTAAGTGTTCAATATTGTGAACGATTAGGAAAGAAGTAGTGAGAAGTTGTTTCCACTGGCAGAAGGGTCAGTAGCCAGAGGAAATAGATATAAAGTAATTGGCAAAAAAAAACTAGAAGGGAGATGGGAAAAATTTATTCAGCACATTGTGATCTGGAATGCACTGGCTAAGAGAATGGTGAAAGCAAATTCAGTAGCAACATTTAGAATAGAATTGAATATATACTTGAAAAGGAAAAATTTGTAGGGCTATAGGGAAAGACCACGGGAATGGGACAAATTGGATAGCACTTTCAAAGAGCCCAAATGGGCAAGATGGACTGAATTAAAGCATGCTTAAGGCATGGCAGGACAGCTCGGCTGCGTGGAATGCCCATCCTATGACGTGGGGAGTCGTGGACGCTTCACGTGGCCTGGATGATCACGTACATAGGAACATATGAATTAGCTGAAGTAGGCCATTTGGCCCCTCGATAAGATTATGGCTGACCTGTTTCTGTCTCGAACTCCACACTCCCATCTACCCCCGATAACCTTAGATTCTTGTTAGGCAAGGGAATCAATCTACCTCCGCCTTAAAAATGTTCAATGACCCTGCCTCCACCACCTTCTGAGGCAGAGTTCCAAAGCCGCACACCTCAGTAGAAATTTCGCCTCATATCTGTCCTAATAAGGCGTACCCTAATTTTTAAACAGTGCCCCCGACTTCTGGACTCTCCCACAAGAGGAAACATCCTTTCTACATCCACCTTGTCAAGACCGTTCAGGATCTTATATACTTCAATCAAGGCTGCCCTCACTCTTCTAAACTCCAGTGAAAATAAGCCAGTCTGTCCAACCTTTCATCATAAGACAACCTGCTCAGTCCAGGTATCCAGTAAACTTCCTCTGAACCGCCTCCAACGCATTCACATCCTTCCTTAAATAAGGACACCAAAACTGCACACAGTAGTCGAGATGTCTCACCAATGCCCTGTATAACTGAAGCATCACATCCTTGCTTTTATTTTCAATCTCTCTCGTAATCACATGTTCAACTATCAACAATAAAGGATATAACTCTATTAACCTTGTTTATGACGCGCTGTACCTGCATACTAACTTTTTGTGACTCATGCACTAGAACACCTAGCTCCCTCTGCACGTCGGAATTCTGTAGCTGTTCTCCGTTTAAGTAATACTCTGCTTTTTTTATTCTTTCTGCCAAAGTGAACAACTTCACAATTTCCCACATTATACTCCATCTGCCAGATTTTTGCCCACTCGCTCAACCGATCTATATCGGTCTGCAATCTCCTTATGTCCTCTTCACAACATACTTTCCTACCTATCTTTGTGTCATTTGTAAATTTAGTTACCATGCCATTGCTCCCTTCATCTAAGTCATTGATATAAATTGTAAAAAGTTGAGGCTCCAGCACAAACCCCTGCAGACTCCACTTGTCACATCCTGTCAATCAGAAAAGGACCCATTTATGCATACTCTCTGTTTGCTGCAAGCCAGCCAATCTTTTATCCATACTAATATGTTGCCCCTCTACACCGTGAACTACTTTGGTAGCTACCTCCTACTTTGCGCAATAAACTTGTATGTGGCACCTTATCAAATGCCTTCTGGAAATCCAAGTACAGTATGTCATCAGGCCCCCCTTCATCCACAGCGCATGTTTCTCCTTCAAAGAACTCCAATAAATCGGTTAAACATGATTTCCCTTTCACAAAACCATGCTGACTATTCCCGATTACTTTGAGCTTTTCTAAGTGCCTAGCTCTAGCCTCCTTAATGATTTGATTCTAATACCTTTCCCACGACAGACATCAAGTTAACTGGCTTAAAGTTGTCTGTTTTCTGTCTCTTCCCCACCACCCCCTCCCCCTTCTTGAATAGAGGGGTTATATTTGCTACTTTCCAGTCTGATGGAACCTTTCCAGAATGTAGGAAGTGTTTCCAGCTGCAAAAACTTGAGCATTTTGGAACTCAAGCGGAGGTTGGAGTCACCGGTGCATCTGCGAAGTTGCAAACTACATGGATAGTGCATTTAACGAAGTGGTGACCTTGCAGATTAAGAGTGTGCAGAGAGGGAATGGGTAACCGCTAGGCAGTCTAGAAAGATCAGGCAGGGAGTGCAGGAGTCCTGAGTCTATCTCACTCACTCACTAACCAGTTTTCCGTTTTGGATACTAGTGATAATTGTATCTCATAGGAACGTAGCAAGAGCCAAGTTTGTGGCATCGCAAGTGGCTCTGCTGCGCAGGTGGGGTGAAGAAGAGTTGAAAGGCAATAGTGTTAGGGGAACAGACAGGCATTTCTGTGGCCATAGACATGGTATGGTATGTTGCTTCCCTGGTGCCAGGGTCAAGGATGTCACAAAATGGCTGCAGGGCATTCTTTCAGCAGAGGGTGAACAGCTAGAAGTAGTGGTCCAGACTGGCACCAACGGCATAGGTAGAAAGAGGGATGAGGTCCTGAAAGCAGAATTTAGGGCGCTAGGAAAGAGATTGAAAAGCAGGACATCTAAGGCAGTAATCTCAGGATTACTCGCAGCACCACGTGCTAGTGAGTATAGAAATAGGAAAATTGAGCGAATTCACACGTGGCTGGAAAAATGGTGTAGGAGGGAGGGCTTTAGATTCCTGGGGCATTGGGTCTGCAAAATGGACTGGTTACACCTTAAAGGAATGGGACTAATATCCTCATGGGGAGATTCACTAGTGCTGTTGGGGGGGTTTAAACTACCTTGTCAGGGTGTTGGGAACCTGTGAGAGAATTCAGATAGGAGAAAAACAAAGCTGGTTATGCAAAGTAGAAAAGGAAAAGGAGGTGGGGTCGTGCTGATAAGTGAGAAAAGATCTTCGAACAGGATGTAGAATCTGTTTGTGTGGAGCTAAGAAACAGCAAGGGGCAACAATTATTGGTAGGGGTGATTTGCAGGCCAGCAAACAGTAGTGGTAATATAGGGCATGGTATAAATCAGGAAGTTAGAAGTGCATGTAGCAAGAGCAATGCTGTAATCATGGGTGATATTAATCTACATACAGACTGGATAAATCTAATGAACACCAATGCTGTGGAAGAATAATTCCTGGAATGTGTCAGATGGTTTTCTGGAGTAATATGTTGAACCAACTAGGGAACAGGCTCTTTTGGATCTAGTATTACGCAATGAGAAAGGGCTGATCTGGTAAAAGAACCTTCAGGAAAAAGTGATCATAGTTTCAAAAAACATATGTTCCTTTAAGGCAAAAGAACCCAATAGGAAAAGCGAGTCAGCCATGGCTAAAAAGGAAGTTAAAAATAGTATTAGATCAAAGGGGGAGGCTTATAAAGTTCCAAAAAAAGTCATAAGCCGGAGGATTGGAAGAATTTTGGAATCCAGCAAAGAAGGACCAAGAAAGTGATGAAAGAAAATATGACTGTAAAGCAAGAAATATAAATACTGATTGTAAAAGCTTCAGTGGTATGTAAAAAGGAAAAGAATAGCAAAGATAAATGTGGATCCATTACAGGCAGAGACAGGAGAATTTATAATGGGAAATAGAGAAATGGCAGAGAAGCTAAATAATTACTTTCTGTCTTCAAGGAGGAAGATTCAAGAAGTCTCCCTGAAATTATTGAGATCCAAGGGTCTAGTGAGAATGAGGAACTGAAAGAAACTCGGATCAGTAAAAAAAAAAGTAGTATTGAAGAAAATAATGGGACTTAAATTTGACAAATTCCAGGACACGACGATCTTCATCCTAGAGTGTTGAAAGAGATGGCTGTAGAGATAGTGGATGCATTGGTAATCATCAAAATTCTATAAATTCTGCAATGGTGCCTGCAGATTGGAAGGTTGCAAATGTAACCCACTGTTTAAGAAAGGAGGGAGAGAGAAAATGGGGAACTACAGACCTGTTAGCCTGACGTCGGTAGTAGGGAAAATACTAGAATCTATTATAAAGGATGTGATTACTGGACACTGAGAAAATAATGGTCTGATTGGGCAGAGTCAGCATGGATTCATGAAGGGGAAATCATGTTTGACAAACTTGGTAGAGTGTTTTGAGGATGTTACTAGCTGAGTGGATAAGGGAGAACCAGTGGATGTGGTGTATTTGGACTTTCAGAAGGCTTTTGATAAAAGTCCCACATAGGAGGTTAGTAAGCAAATTTAAAGCCCATGGGATTGGGGGTAATATACTAGCATAGATTGAGGATTGGGTAACATACTAGCATAGATTGAGGATTGGGTAACAAGCTGAAAACAGAGTAGGAATAAATGGGTCATTCTCAGGTTGGCAGGCTGTGACCAGTGGGGTACCACAAGGTTCAGTGCTTGGGCGCAATCTATATCAATGATTTGGATGTGGGAACCAATTGTAATATTTCAAAATTTGCGGATGACACAAAACTTGGGAATGTAGGTTGTGAGGAGGATGCAAAGAGGCTTCAAGGAGAGATTTGGACAGGCTGAGTGAGTGAGCAAGAACATGGCAGATGAAATATGATGTGTATGTGTGAGGTTATCCACTAGTAGGAGGAACGAAGGTGCAGAGTATTTCTTAAATGGTGAGAAATTGGAAAGTGTTGATCTCCACAGGGATCTAGGTGTCCTTGTTCATAAGTCACTGAAAGCTAGCATGCAGGTACAGCAAATAATTAGGAAGGCAAATGGTATGTTGCCTTTATCGCAAGGGGATTTGCGTACAGGGACAAAGAAGTCTTGCTTCAATTGTATAGAGCATTGGTGAGGCCGCACCTGGAATATTGTATGCAGTTCTGGTCCCCTTGCCTGAGGAAGGATATACTTGCCATAGAGGGAGTGCAGCAGAGGTTCAGCAGATTGATTCCTGGGATGGTGGGATTGTCCTTTGAGGAGATAGGGCCTGTATTCTTTGGAGTTTAGAAGAATGAGAGGCGATCTCATAGAAACTTACAAAATTCTTAAAGGGATAGACAGGGTAGATGCAGAAAGGATGTTTCCCCTGGCTGTGGGGTCTAGGACCAGGGGATGCAATCTCAATAAAGAGAAAGACATTTAGGATCGAAATGAGGAGGAACATCGTCACTCAGAGTGGTGGAAGTTCAGTCATTGAGTAAGTTAAGACAGAGATCAATAATTACATCAAAGGCTGTGGGGATAGTGCGGGAATATGGCAGTGAAGTAGAGGATCAGCCATGATCTAGAATGGTGAAGCAGGCGCGAAGGGCTGAATGGCCTACTCCTGCTTCTATGTTCCTAAGTGCTGTATGATTCTATGAATCCAGAATGTCAATTTTGTGACCCTTGGCTGACTGGCTGAGTCAGGAGCATGCAGTGACATTGCAAGAGTCAGAAAGGAATTTTCCATGGCTTGTTGCCCATCTGTGAATCGTCCAGGTCCTGTTGTATGAATATGTAATAGAGCCTCTCTCCTATTACAGATAACCCACATAAATGGAGTAATGCACTTGCTGCAAAGTCCAATTATCCACTTCTGTGCCAGTTCAACTGAAAGCTGACTGAGGCAGTAACTGTGTAGTAGATGACTCTAATCTGGTGCCGCTCAGCAGCTATACCGAGCAGTGTGAACATATCTGGCATGATTCTGTAGCGGATTTGTTGCATTTGAAGATGAGGAACTTAATTATTTAATACATTTGGTGGAAATCATAATTCCACTTCCCTTACATAAGATGTATGTCTAATTCATCATTAAAACTGGGATATTTTTATTATTTTACAGTTTATTCTTAATTTGAAGGTATTCAAATTTTTCATTTTGAGTATTTTGAATAAATTCTGACTTTGCTTTGTTTACATTTTTAATTCAAATTATTGGCGAACGCATTGTTTTAGTGCTAAAAAATGTCACTTCATATCAGGGTAGACTGGATTATATGGTTGCTACTTATGAAATATACATTTTTCTAATTTCTTTTTGATTTTCTAAGTGTTGTCTTTAGTACTGTTCCCAGCGTTTTTGCAAAACAGGCTGCAGCTGGCCATTTAACTGACAGGACAGGCAGACCTTGCTGGAAGTTTCAGTATAAATATCTGTTTTAGTCACCAGTTGTCACAACCTGGGCCAAAGTTGTGTGATTGACTGAATCACCTGGATTGTAACATTGCTACTGATTAATACTGGGAACTGTCTTTTCTATAGGGATGCCATACGGGAGTAGAGAGAACTCGCTGTTGTACTCTGAGATCCCAAAAAAGGTCCGGAAGGATTCTCTCTTGCTGCTGTCTTGGAAACAAATGCTTGATCACTTCCAGGTGAGTATTACGTTATAGCAGAGGCCAGTGATGAGGGGGCATAGATTTAAAGTGATTGGTAGAAAAATTAGAGGGGAGAAGAGGAAAAGCTTTTTCACCCAGAGTGTGGTGCGGGTCTGGAACTCACTGCCTGAAAGGGTAGTTGAGGCAGAGACCCTCAATTCATTCAAAAGGAGCCTCGATATGTGCCTCAAGTGCCGTAATCTGCAGGGCTGCGGACCAATTGCTGGAAGTTGGGATTAGAATAGGTGGATCGTTTTTCAGCTGGCACAAACACGATAGACCAAGTGGTCTCTTTCTGTGGCCTTAAATCTTCTATGATTCTATATTCTGTAAATTCTTTTAGCTTTGGGTGGCATGATGGTATAATGTTTTAATGCTCCAGTGTCGAGTGCTGCGCAGTATTTGGGCAAGGATTTGTCGAGTGCTGTGCTGCCAATCTTTGCTATGTCCTAGGGAGGCCAACCTTTTTAATGGGAGGGAATATCAACAGCCTGGTGACCTTGCCTGTTCTCACTACTTGTTACCAAATGAGAGCAACCAAAACAATGGAGCTGTAAACCCGTGCTAAGTTTGTTTTTGTAGTTTCTCTCAGACCATACTTCCTGTCTCGGCTGAGAGAAAGAGATTGGCTGGCAACTTTATCTGTGATAGCTGTGTCTCACTGTTGTCAAGAAATGTGCACAAGCAGCCCAAGGTGAGACTGCTGGAATTTTTTTCTCTCTCTCCCATCATAGAATGGTTACAGCACAGAAGGAGACCATTCTGCCTGTCATGTCTGTGTCAGTTCTCTGCAAGTGCAAGTCACCTAGTCCCACACACTCTCCTTTTTCCCCGTAGACCTGCAAATTTTTGCCCTTCAGATAATTATCTACTTTTGAAAGCCACGATTGAATTTGCCTCCTCCAAACTCTCAGGCAGTGCATTCCAGATCCTAACTGCTCACTGCATTTAAAAAAAAAAAGTTTTTCTTGTCGACTTTGGTTCTTTTGCAGTTCACCTTACCATAAATCGGTGTCCCCTGATGTTTGACCCTTCCCCTCATGGTTTTGTGCACCTCTATCAAATCTCTTTTCAACCATCTCTTCTCCAAGGAGAGCAGCCCCAGCTTCTTTAATTTATCTGTTACTGAAGTCCTTCATCCTTGGAACCATTCTCAATCTTTTCTGCATCGTCTCTAATGCCTTCGCTTCCTTCCTAAAGTGTGGTGCCCAGAGTTGGACACAATACTCTAGTTGAGGCTGAACTAGTGTTTCATAAAGGTTTACCATAACTTCTTTGCTTTTGTACTCTCTACATCTTTTTATAAAGACTAGGATGCTTTATGCCTTATTAACTGTTTTCTCAACTTGCCCTGCCATCTTCAATGATTTGTGCATATTAAGCCCCAAAGTGTGTCTGTTCCTGCAACCACCGTGGAATTGAATCCTTTATTTTATATTGCCTCATTTTTCTCTCTCCACATTTCTCTGCAAGAAATTTCATCTGCCATGTGTCCACCCATTTTATCAGCCTGTTTAGGTCCTCAAAGTCTATCGCTATCCTCCTCTCAGTTTGCAATACTTCCAAGGCCTGTGCTTAACTCTTTCCCTCGAACACATGGGTAAAGGTGTAGCAGTGGGCCATGCACTTAAATACCATCTGATCCATACAACCATACCATTATTTTAACCGTGCTCATCTATTTTCCAAAACACGCTGAGCCAGTATTTATAAATTCAAGGCTGTAACATCAGACGCTTGTGACTGGTCTACATTACTATTACTTCATCAAAGAAGTTGATTAGCTCAAATCTTGTATTTGTGAAATGGCAACAAATCACAACTGAATGAGTAGGACCAATCTGCAACAAGCAAGCAGGAATTAAAACTGCCAATAATATTTGAGAGAGAAAAACAAACTTACAAAAAACAGGCAGTCAGCTTCAAACTGCTTTAATCAAACTGCCCCAAGTAGCTTTGACTGCATCTTATGTTCTCCAGTAAACAGCAAATTACTACTGGAAATAAGGTTTTTTAATAATAAAGACATTGAAGATTACATATTACAATTTACAATGTGGGTGAAGCACATGTTTTAGGAAGCCAGTGCGAGAAACCTGAATCTTGAGTTCATTCAGGTTCTGAGACCCGCCGCTGTTAGCTGGCAGGCAACTGCTCCAGCGCGCTCTAGTGCATCCAACACCTAGAAACTACACGCAAAGTACTTGAACAATAGCTTTAGAGAGAAAGGTCAGGCAGTTAAATCATGACTCTCCGCCCCAAGCTATATGTTGGCTGAGATTAGCCAGTTTTACAAATTTTTAGTTTTTAAATTTGAATTACAGTCTGTAATTTAAAGCAATTCCTCCTCCACCTATACCTCTTTTTAATCCCTATCATGAAAAACTTCTATTGCAGCCCTGGTTCTGTGGTACATGATACAGTATATCCTTAATAACCACTTGGCACCTAAAGGCAGAATAAAATCCTGCGCCCACCTTCATTTTATTTAACTGAAAGCATGTGAGGTGTGAGCAGTGTCTAGTTCTTTGTGCAGTTGGGACATCAGCTGTGCGGTGTAACTCAACTTAATCTAACCTATAGAAGGGACACCATGTTTTTGATTTGTAGTTGCTACATTTTAATGTCTTGATTAGAAGAGTTTGCAGTAACATCGAAATACCCATGAACACTGAGCATTTGCAATACACAACAGGCCCACCAGCATCTAATGAGGGCTGACAAAGGAGCTACACTCAAATTGCTGACCTTTTCCTTTCCCAGTTGCCAACAGATGTGTGGTGCATTTACCAAATTTGTATTTTTTACCAATCAAGTTGTATTTGACTCTGGGACTGGATCGACCCTGACCTGATGGAACTGTACAAGAGTATGCTTCTGCTTGGAAGTATGTCAGAATCCATGAGGAAAGGCTTCATGGCACTCACCTACAACCAAGAGGGGGAGAGGAAGGAAATAATTTAATTGCTTAATGTGGACTACAAAATTCTGTCCAAGGTCATCGCCAGTATGGTCAAGTCTGCTTTGGAGTTGATGAATCACCCTGGTCAGATCTGCACTGTATCCAGCAGAAAGATCTCTGATAGCGTGGCGCTATTCAGGGATATGATTGCCTATGTATAGGACAGGGGCGCGGACATCTGCCTCATCAGCTTGGACCAGGGGAAGGTCTTTGACAGTGTATCGCACACTGACCTGATGGACAATGCACTCTAAAATAGGGTTTGAGGAGGGAATCTGCAATTGGATCCAATGACTCTACGCAAACATCAATAGCACAGTTTCAATCAAATCTGGGGTCAGGCAGAGCTGTCCTCTCTCCCTTGTCTTGTTCATTTACTGTATTGAACCTTTTGCTGAGTCTGTCAGGAAGGATGTGGGCATAAGAGGCGTGACAGTCCCAGGCAGTGGAGGCACTCTGGTCAAAGCCTCCCTCTACATGGGCGATGTTGCGTCTTTTGCTCAGATCCGCAATCATTGTCATACAGCACTGAAACAGGCCCATCGTGTCTGTGCCAACCATCCAGCACCTATCTATTCTAATCCCATTTTCCAGGACTTGGCCCATCGCCTTGTATGCTATGGCGTTTCAAGTGCTCATCTCAATACTTAAATGTTCCGAGGGTTCCTGCGTCTACCACCCCTTCAGGCAGTGTGTTCCAGAATCCAACCACCCTCTGGGTGAAAAATCTTTCCTCAAATCCCCTCTAAACCTCCTGCCCCTTACATTAAATCTATGCCCCCTGGTTATTGACACCTCTGCTAAGGGAAAAAAATTCTTCCTATCTACCCTATCTATGATCCTCATAATTTTGTGTACCTCAATCAGGTCCCCCCTCAGCCTTCTATGCTCTAAGGAAAACAACCCTAGCCGATCCAGTTTCTCTTCATAGCTGAAATGCTCCAGCCCAGGCAACATCCTGGTGAATCTCCTCTGCACCCTCCAGTGCAATCATATTCTTCCTATAGTGTGGTGACCAGAATTGTACACCGTACTCCAGCTGTGGCTTAATTAGCATTTTATGCAGCTCCATCATAACCTCCCTGCTCTTCCATTCTATGCCTCAGCTAATAAAGGCAAGTATCCCATATGCCTTCCTAACCACCTTATCTACCTGTGCTGCTGTCTTCAGTGATCTGTGGCCAAGTACACCAAGGTCCCTCTGTACTTCCTAGGGTCCTACCACCCATTGTATATTCCCTTGCTGCCTTCGCCCTCCCAAAATGCATCACCTCACACTTCTCCGGATTAAATTCCATTTGCCACTGCTCTGCCCATTTTACCAGCCCATCTATATCGTCTTGTAATCTAAGGCTTTCCTCCTCATTATTTACGACACCTCCAGTTCTGTTGTCATCTACGAACTTACTAATCCTACCTCCGAGATTCACATCTAAATCACTAATGTACACTACAAACAGCAAGGGTCCCAGCACTGATCCCTGCGGTACACCACTGGTCGCAGGCTTCCAATCGCAAAAACATCCCTCGACCATCACCTGCCACTAAGCCAATTTTGGATCCAATTTGCTAAATTGCCCTGGATCCCATGGGCTCTTACCACCTTAACCAATCTCCCATGCGGGACCTTATCAAAAGCCTTACTGAAGTCCATGTAGACTACATCAGCTGCTTTACCCTCATCCACACACACTGTCACCACCTCTCAAAATTTAATCAAATATGTTAGACACAATCTCCCCCTGACAAAGCCATGCTGACTATCCTTGATTAATCCTGTCCCTCAGAATTTTTTTCCAATAGTTTCTCTACCACTGATGTTAAACTCACTGGCCTGTCATTACCTAGTTTATCCCTACTACCCTTCTTGAATAATGGTACCACATTCGCTATCCTCCAGTCCTCTGGCCAGAGTGGATTTGAAAATTTGTGTCAGAACCCCTGCTATCTCCTCCTTTGCCTCACATAACAACCTGAGATACATCTCATCTGGGCCTGAGGATTTATCCACTTTTAAGCCTGCTAAAACCACTAATACCACCTCCCTTTCAATGTTAATCTGTTCGAGTATATCACAATCCCCCTCCCTGATCTCTACACCTGCATTGTCCTTCTCCATAGTCAACACAGATGAAAAGTAATCATTTAAAATCTCACCTATGTCATCCGACTCCACACACAGATTGCCACTTTGGTCTCTAATGGGCCCTACTCTTTCCCTGGTTATTCTCTTGCCCTTGATATACCTATAAAATGCCTTGGGATTTTCCTTTATCTTGCCTGCCAGTATTTTTTCATGCCCCCTCTTCGCTTTCCTAATTACTTTAAGTACCTCCCTACACTTTCTATACTCCTCTAGTGCCTCTGCTGTTTTCAGCCCCCTGAATCTGCTATAAGCCTCTTTTTTTTTTTTTTTCTTATCCAATCCTCTCTATCCCTCGACATCCAGGGTTCCCTGGACTTGTTGGTCCTACCCTTCACCTTTACGGGAACATGTTGGCCCTGAACTCTTACTATTTCCTTTTTGAATGACTCCCACTGGTCTGATGTAAACTTTCCTACAAGTAGCTGCTCCCAGTCCACTTTGGCCAGATCCTGTTTTATCATATTGAAATCGGCCTTCCCCCATCCCCAATTCATAACTTTATTTCCGGTCCATCTGTGTCCTTTCCATAACTACATTAAATCTTAGTTATGTTCACTATACCCGAAATGCTCCCTCACTGACACTTCTACCACTTGTCCGGCTTCATTCCCTATGATTAGGTCTAGTACCGCCCCTTCTCTTATAGGACTTTCTACGTACTGACTCAAAAAGCTCTCCTGTATGCATTTTAAGAATTCCGCCCCTTTAAGCCTTTTGTACTAAGTCTATCCCAGTTAATGTTGGGAAGTTGAAATCCCCTACTATTACCCTATTTTTACACCTCTGAGATTTGCCTACATACCTGCTCCTCTATCCCTCCCTGACTGCTACAGGCCTCCAAGCACACTCCCAGCAAAGTGATTGCCTCCTTTTTGTTAAGTTCTACCCATATAGCCTCATTTGAGGAACCTTCTAAGATATGATACCTCCTTACTGCAGTAATTGACTCCTTGATCAATAGAGCAATGCTGCCCCCTCTTTTTACACCCCCTCCGTCCCCATCACACCTGAAGATTCTATATCCTGGAATATTGAGCTGCCAGTTCTGCCCTTTCCTCAACTATATCTCTGTAATAGCAATGATATTATATTCCCACGTGTTAATCAATGCCCTCAATTCATCTGCCTTACATTATTCACTTGTCTTAACAGGTCTATATTTGCTCTGTCTTCCAGACTGACTTGGTTTCTCTCCTATATTTGGCTGTGCATCACCCCCTACTGTACTTCCACTCTGTATCCCGTCCCCCTGCCAAATTCGTTTAAACCCCCGTTTCCCCCCCCCCCCCCCCCCCCCCCAACAGCACTAGCAAACCACCTTGCAAGGATGTTGGTCCTGTTCCAGTTCAAGTGCAACCCGTCCGACTTGTACAGTTCCACCTTTGCCAGAAACAGACCCAGTGATCCAGGAAACTAAAGCCCTCTCTCCTGCGCCATCTCTTCAGCCCTGCATTCATCTGCTGTATCCTCCTATTCCTATACTCACTAACACGTGACACCGGGAGTAATCCAGAGATTACAACCTTTGAGGTCCTGCCTTTTAATCTACTTAGATCTATCTTTCTATGTGAACCGTGACCTCTGACTGTTCACCCTCCCCCTTCAGAATGTCCTGCCAGCTGTCAGTTCGCAGACTGATGAGCATCTGCGACCAATTTGAACTGGCCTCAGTTGCCAAAGTAAATTGCGGCAAGAGCGAGGCCATGTTCTTTGGGAACTGGGCCGACTGATCCTTTGTCACCTTCACCATCAGGTCAGACTCCTTGAAGGTGCTGGGGATATGGTTCAGAGGAGCTGGGGTGTGCACCAAAAGCTGGAAGGAGCATAGAGCCAAGGTGAAACAGAGACTGGGCATGTGGGAGCGATGCTGCCTCTCCAGTGTGGGTAAGAACCTGGTCATCAAGTGTGAGGTGCTCTCGGTATTGCTGTATGTGGCGCAGGTCTAGCCCATACCCAACTCCTGCGCTGTGGTAGTCACCCGAGGCATCTTTCGCTTTATCTGGAGATCGAAGATGGTTTGCATGTAACGTCCTCGAGGCCCTGCAGGGATGATTCCCTGAGCAGACTGTCAAACTCATTTTGGCAGAATGCCTCATCGCCAGAACTTTCAAATAAGCACCAAGACGTAGCGTGGCTAGTGGTGAGAAGGGCCTTCCCCATCAGCTCCTTCCTGCATGCCCGGAGCCTCACCACCTCTGCACGCTGCCCTCGAGGCAGCTGCGGTGGGGAAGAGACCGTCGCCCCCCCCCCCCCCTTTCTGGAATATGCCTTTGCAAAACAAGTCTGGAAAGCGATGCAGTGGTTTTTGTTGAGGATTATCCTGAGCATCTCTGTAATGCAGGCCTCTGCTCTACGAGCTGTTCCCAGGGATAAACTTCAACTGCTGCTGGAGCACCATCAACTCTGTGGAAAACGTGCTTTAGTCTGCCCAGTGCATAGAGCTGTCAACGACCAAGTGTTGCAGACTGGCACATTCCAAGGTCCAGGGCGCACTAAAACTTGGGGCAGCTGCCGCAAAGGCTCGATGGGGGAAGGCTACTTTTGTAAGGCTCTCTCACCATACTATACTGAGGGGCTGGAACCCATGTAAAACTCCTTGGGCTGTATGCACCAGAGAATGTTGTTGATATGTATTGAAAGTATACACTGTAAATATAACCTGAAATGGCAAGAGTAGTGAGGCACCTCATGTACTGTATTGAAAGAAACTGATCTGTATTATTCATTATCTAATGTCCAATTTGAATTGTTCTGTAATTCATTTTTTAATGAATTTTTATTAAGTAAGTATATTTTTGAGGAAAAACGTATTTTTTCTTTTTGCATTTGCATCCATATTCTAAACACCTGCTAAAAATGGTCCAGGTATTAAAATTAATTAGGATCAAAAGTAGCCAAGGACAATTTTAGAATCTCACTGCTGGGTGTGGTCAATCTTATGTTCTGTTACTTCCCACAAATATTGCATCTTTGAAACCTAAATCTAGTACATTTCTGGTAAATTTTTTTGTAATGAAAAATCTCAATTCAGCTCTTTAGTCATTCAGCAAAGCGCAAAAGTTCTGTATTTCACCAAAGCTGCAATGTTATTGCATATATAACTGGTGTTTATGTTGAAGATTGCTTTCTTTTTCTTAAATTAATCTAATCGTTCCTCACATGGTTTAGGACAGCAGTGGCCCTGATAGCAGGTTAGAATGCTAAGTAATGATTTTCAATACTGTTCATTCAGGTGTGGCAAAGTTTTTTTTTGCCGATGTCATGGACAGGTGGGTGATGGTGTAGCTTGTTTCCACTTTTTACCTCTCACTGACTGCTGTTTTTACTCGTGTTTCAGTCCCTGTGTTCGGTTTGTCAAAGTGATTGTTTTAAACCTACAAGAAAACTGAAGATTAAATATTTATTGAACAATATTCACCCGAAATGTTTGCATTCTCTCTCGTGCACACACAGGAGAAGATAGATAGAAGGGTAAGAGGTGTTAAGAGTTCAAGATGTAAAAGTCTGTTATTTCAGGAAAAACTTGTGGGATCCTCTTGGAAAGTGAGTTTTAAAGTTTCAGGTCTGTTAGCTGGTTGCCTTGTATTTGGTGGGTTGCTAAGTCTTGCAGATCATTTCAGTTTGAAGACGGTGCTGATTACTTCAGTTTTCACAGGTGGAGGGGTGTTTTAAAAGGCACTCTCTTTGCTGCAGTTGGCTTTCAGCCTGTGTTAGCTGGAACTGATCGGTCTCTCTCAGCCTGTGTATTGGAATTCAAGATGGCTTTTGATGTTGACCATGGCTAGAGAGTCCAGACTGATGTTAATAACTGATGTTCTGAACTGAAAAAGACCCTTTTAAAGATTAACTCAAGTGTTGGTTTTGCCCATGCAACCACAGGTTTCAGTTGTTGATGGGTTAGTACAATAGCTTTTGCTGGCCCTATTTTAATAATATGAGGGCTGTTCACACACTATTGTGGTGAAGGGTAGCTGGGGATGTAGATTCTGGGGAGTGCCTTTGTCTTATTTTGATTTGTGTATAGCTCACATCCATGTTTGATCAGCTGTCTCATTTCCATGCAGACGGCATTAGTTGGTTTCAGTTCCAGTGGATGTGGATTTTAGTGCAGGGGTTGATATGGGTCATATGACTTGTCCTCTATTTTGTTGACAGCAAATATACCAGTCTTATAAAATTGTAATTTTTTGCAGTTTGTGTTTTCATTGCTGCACTTCTCGTGAGTGTGACACCTTTATTTTAAAAATCTTTTTATTGCAAGGAAACAACTTTCAATAATTACTGTTAGATTACTGTTGTAATTCTTTTCAACTAAGTGAAGAGAAACTGTTGAATTAATGTATTGAGTGAGAGTTGCTGTTGCGTTGTGGCTCGGTACTTTCCGCAAGGGAGGTTTATCTGAGGAGATGATTTGCATCGGATGGCAAAAACCAATGCAACAAGAGAGCGGAGAATGGTGGCCTTCGGCATTTATAAATTGCTAACTTCACTTTAAAAAAAAAAAAATTCCACTGAGGAATTCAAGTTGCTTTGTACAAAGGAACAGCTTCAATGGCATTTCCAGTATTGGTTCATGACGTCTCCTAAATCTTTAGTGGACTTTGCCTTTCCAAGGCGCACTAATCACAGTATACTTTTGCCTCTTGTTTTCAGGAGCGTTATTTCCCTCTAGTGGTCCCTATTTTGCGCACTCTTTTGTGGTTGAGGAGCTAGGAAACCTGCTGTAGACCCTCTGCTAATGTAGCTCTTGAATGGGTCACTAAGGGCAACACTGATTGGGCTGACACATATCCTGTCTTACACTAGCAGCCAGCCGAGGAGACTGATCAAATATTTACTTAAGCTGGATTTCTGGTTATCAGTATGCTTTCTACCTTCCACACAAACGTGGCACAAAGGCAATGATGTCTGGGATTTGTGTTTTTTTCTGACGAGGCGACTTTTTTTTTTGCTCCTTTCTAGTTCCCTCAGGGTGCTAAGTTACCTATCGATTGCGCTAGGCCACTGAAAGAGTCAATCGAAAAGTGTGGTACTAGTGTTACAGGTAGGCAGGTTCTGTTTTTTGAAGGGTATTAGTGGATCAGTTCAGTTTTAATGACAGGCAGGTAGCTTTGCTTATTCAGTGTCAGCCCACCAGATTTATTAAATTAAGTTTCACAAATTGCCGTGGTGGGATTTGGACTCATGACCTCTAGATAACTTGTCCAGTACCACACCACTATGCTATCTTCTAGTTCCTGAATTAAAATAGTGACAGCCTCCAAAAGCATCCAATCCATTCCCTGCTGTGCACTGTATTCTGCATCCTATTCATAGTTTTAATTCATACAAGTAGTTTTGCATATGTGCATACTGATGTAAAAAACACAGTGGCTCCAGGTGAGAACCAGACAGGTTTTTGGATTGTTTTGAGTAGATCTAATTAGTGTATCATAGTTCTGCTAATAATTACACATTGTTATTCAAAGAATTGATGCAAATTAGTTTTGTTCTTGTGGTTATCTTATAGGCGACTCCACACCATGGGATGTACTCACGGGAAGAGGAGCTCCTGCGTGAGAGGAAGCGCCTCGGGACATTTGGAATTACCTCATATGACTATCACAGGGATAGTGGGCTTTTCCTCTTCCAAGCTAGCAATAGTCTTTTCTATTGCAAGGATGGAGGGACAAATGGATTTAATGTAAGTATAGATTTGATGCTGAAGCCACTGGTAGTCGGGTCCTTGCATGTCTGATCAGATTTCCTGCTGTTTTTCTAGCTACCTCTATTAGGGCTGTGCACACTGTTTGCATTACTTGAAGCTTTGGAGTGATTAATTGCAATTAAAATTATATTTTGGTTTGTGTATTGCTGAAAATAGACATTTGTCAAAGCTTTTTGCCTTGCACTCATCAGGACAAATCAAGAATACCAATGTAAGGCAAACAACAAATTTATACTGTACGAGAAAAGAGTGATGATTGGTTGGCAAGTGGACTCTGGTAGAGGCGTTGCTATGGAAAATGCACCAGTTTATGCTGACCGTTAACTAACCAGCTTTGTTTGAAATTTAAACCAGGCAGCTTGGCTCTGATTGGTCAAGGCATTGCCCTAAGGCATGAACCAGCGAATGGCAGTCACTTATTTTGTTTAGCTGAAAGAGGCGCAATGTGTACATGTTTTTCTGTTAGTAAAGAACAGGGCCCTGTGTATTAATATATGTAGCTTTCAGTGCACGCAAATGCGCCACACTGAGAGCCCGACTAACCATCTTAAATTGTTTGTCAGCGTAATTCTTAGCACACTGAGGATTATTTAGCAAATTGTTGAAAGTTTTTTTTTTGTAGGGTACTGACTGACGTGACAGACAAAGATACACTGAAACCAAAGTCTCGTATAACTTCACTTTATTAGTACTAAAATCACAAAGCATACAAATGCTTACAACAGTTTTATTTAGACACCAAATAAGTACAAGTCTCACTTGTACAAGATACTACCTGTCAACACAGGTGATCCGTCTCTTGTCACGGTTGATCACTGAGCCTCCAGACTCGGGGTCCTGCCTTCGAGAGTTGTTCCCAGGTTCTCGCTGGGAATACCCTCCAGTGTTAACCCATATATATTCTTTGAAGGCTCCTTGCTCAACCCATGACTCACGTGATCTTGTTTTGCACAAATCTTCAAGCATTATCTCAACTTTGGCAAGCATTAGCCATTTAGCCACCTGGACAGAAGTCCAGACTTGTTTACAATAACCTCCGTCCGTTCCCCTATATCTGTTCCTCTTTTATTTATTCTTGTTCAACACTCTAGTCTAATAGTCACATATCCCTAACCACAAGCTGCGACATGTTTGTTAGCTTACTTCAGCAAGTTCTGCGCTTATCTTTAGTTGCCTTAGAGCATGCTGGGTATAAAGCGTTACTTGACCAACTTTTCAGGGCCTACAGTCCCCCCTTTGACACTTATAAATTTTCTATTTTATTACATTGCTCATTCTTCTAAATCATGCCCTTGTACAGTCATAATTTCATTACTAAAGGAAAAGCATACATAAAGCAATGTTAAAGAAAGCGCAATTTCAGAATCACTATCACATAAACAATCACTTGTGCCAACATAATATAGTCGCAATTTTTTTTTTTAAAGAGTATATTGATCGTTCATTAATTCATTTGAAGTATCCACTCATAGGTTATACGATTATGCTTGTGTTACATAATTGTCTATCTTTTTGTAGAGCAAGTTCGAATACTGATTGTCTTTAAGGTAGCTGTCCAACCTGTGTCCATACATCCTCTCATTCCTTCATTGATTTTTTTTAAGTTTCCAAATTAAGTGTGTCACATATAACACCAGGATACCCAAAACCACTATCCGGACATGGGAGATAATTCTAAACCAGGGTTGTAGCTGCATATTTGACCCCCAGTTCCATATGTCCTTCCACCAAGTAGAATCGTTTATCTCGTCAGTCTCATCTTGTAGCTTCTTTGACTGTTCCAGTTTGTAGTACACTTCACCAATGGCTTTTAGCTGCTGTCTCTCTTTACCCAAATGTGTGGGCAATGGCTGATTAGTATATTCATATTCCCAGAGGTAATTTTTAAAAAAGTTTTTAATTTAGAGATACAGCACTGAAACAGGCCCTTCGGCCCACCGAGTCTGTGCCGACCATCAACCACCCATTTAAACTAATCCTACACTAATCCCATATTCCTACCACCTGTCCCTGTAATGAATCAAGTCCTACTCAATACGTTCTGTCACAGTTTCTGTCTTCCATTTATGTATGTCTACCAACTCTATCTTCCCTCTTTAGTTGGTATTTGTGGGTTGAAACAAAACGTACTGTTGCTCACTGGGCAAGTTCAGTTATGTCCATACTGGTATTCCTTCATCGTGGTGTTTAAGCAATATCTCCCCTTTCCCATATAGGCCACATGGGTTAGCCCTGATTCTGCTTTCCTAGTCTCCATGATGCAATTTACTGTGGCATTAAATCCACATTTTGGCTCTGCTGTTTTATATATAGGATGAGGACATATGACCACCTGGTATTCCAGACTACACTTAGACAATACTGTCCCAATTATATCTCTCCCAATTTCCACAGCATAGGGTAATATATCATAGTATTTTATGTAATTTCTTCCCCTTATATTTTCTACTTTGTATAAAGTTGCATCCCTAACTTATCCCTTGGAATTACAGGTATTCCCACTACTACTCCAATACTCATAGATCTTGTATTTACACACTCCTGACCTTTCCATACTTTAACAAGTTTTCTGAGTTGGCACCGGGTAATTTTATCCTTTGTGTGACTAGCTTCGTCAGATACAGGAGAAATGCCGCGAACAACAGATGCCCCTCTACATTGCTTTCATTGATCTCACCAAAGCCTTTGACCTCGTCAGCAGACGTGGTCTCTTCAGACTACTAGAAAAGATTGGATGTCCACCAAAGCTACTAAGTATCATCACCTCATTCCATGACAATATGAAAGGCACAAATCAACATGGCGGCTCCTCCTCAGAGCCCTTTCCTATCCTGAGTGGCGTGAAACAGGGCTGTGTTCTCGCACCCACACTTTTTGGGATTTTCTTCTCCCTACTGCTTTCACATGCGTTTAAGTCTTCTGAAGAAGGAATTTTCCTCCACACAAGATCAGGGGGCAGGTTGTTCAACCTTGCCCGTCTAAGAGCGAAGTCCAAAGTACGGAAAGTCCTCATCAGGGAACTCCTCTTTGCTGACGATGCTGCTTTAACATCTCACACTGAAGAGTGCCTGCAGAGTCTCATCGACAGGTTTGCGGCTGCCTGCAATGAATTTGGCCTAACCATCAGCCTCAAGAAAACAAACATCATGGGGCAGGACGTCAGAAATGCTCCATCCATCAATATTGGCGACTACGCTCTGGAAGTGGTTCAAGAGTTCACCTACCTAGGCTCAACTGTCACCAGTAACCTGTCTCTAGATGCAGAAATCAACAAGCGCATGGGAAAGGCTTCCACTGCTATGTCCAGACTGGCCAAGAGAGTGTGGGAAAATGGCGCACTGACACGGAACACAAAAGTCCGAGTGTATCAAGCCTGTGTCCTCAGTACCTTGCTCTATGGCAGCAAGGCCTGGACAACGTATGTCAGCCAAGAGCGACATCTCAATTCATTCCATCTTCGCTGCCTCTGGAGAATATTTGGCATCAGGTGGCAGGACCGTATCTCCAACACAGAAGTCCTCGAGGCGGCCAACATCCCCAGCTTATACACACTACTGAGTCAGCGGCGTTTGAGATGGCTTCGCCATGTGAGCCGCATGGAAGATGGCAGGATCCCCAAGGACACATTGTATAGCGAGCTCGCCACTGGTATTGGACCCACCGGCCGTCCATGTCTCCGCTTTAAAGACGTCTGAAAACGCGACATGAAGTCCTGTGACATTGATCACAAGTCGTGGGAGTCAGTTGCCAGCGTTCGACAGAACTGGCAGGCAGCCATAAAGGCGGGGCTAAAGTGTGGCGAGTCGAAGAGACTTAGCAGTTGGCAGGAAAAAAGACAAAAGCGCAAGGGGGGAGCCAGCTGTGTAACAGCCCCGGCAACCAAATTTTTCTGCAGCACCTGTGGAAGAGCCTGTCACTCTAGAATTGGCCTTTATAGCCACTCCAGGCGCTGCTCCACACACCACTGACCACCTCCAGGCGCTTACCCATTGTCTCGAGATAAGGAGGCCAAAGAAAAGAAGTGACTAGCTAAGTACTCCAACTAGGTGTCATTTATCCAAACTGGCACCTGTCCCGCACCAATTTGCCTCATTTTGCCACGTTTGTTCTAACATCCGTGAACCATATGTAGACAATCCTCTTGTTTTCTCAGGGCACCAGTCAGGTAGCTGGATATCTGAGATAGTCCATATTACCAGTACCAACTAATGCTGCACGTTATCACATACAATTTTATTAGTTTTATGATCGCAAGTCCATTTCCTGGTCCTGCAGTTAAAGTAGGGCAAGGGAGATCGGTCGCTTGTTGTTGGGGTGGTTGATGCTTCTCGCCCCCATACGCCCACGGTACAGAGCCAAGGGGCGTTGACGTCATCTTTTGCAACATAATAGAGCCAAGAGCCCCCAATGTTGAATGGTTTCACACATGTTGATTGGTTTCTACAGTCTTTATCAACGCACTGCCATACGGGGAACTCGGGGCCCCATCTTTGCGAACTCATCGGACCTCCTATTTCCTACGGGGATCTCGGTTAAACTGTTTCACACTATCAAAATATGTATCAACCGGTAGGGGAAACGTGTGGTTGTGTCACCATAAAAACGACCGCAGCTAGTTTTGCACCCTTCACACTTAGACTCACCGGTAACTGAAAGGCAAGGTCTTTGAGATTTTCCACAATGATCCTGTCTCTCTAATCTTGTTCTCTACTGTAGAGGAACAGTCAACAAAATTTTTTTAGTGCTGGTTTGATTGCTGGCTCTTTCCCTTGTACAAAATGTTGTCCAATCGCAGAATCCCATCTAATGTTGGACATTGTGTTTTGAGTTTTACAAGCACGGGCTGATTGGGTACGGCCTTTACCTTGCCCGTTGTGAACAGCAGAAAGGGCATATTGTTATGATCTGCCAGTCTTTGGGATGTATGGCCTATATACCTAGCGTCTCACTGGCATTGAAATTCATAGAAACATAGAAAATAGGAGCAGGAGTAGGCCATTCGGCCCTTTGGACCTGCTCCGCCATTCAGAAAAAAATCATGGCTGATGGTCTAATTCAGTGCCCTGTTCCCGCTTTCTCCCCATATCCCTTGATCCCTTTGGCATTAAGAAATATATCTATCTCCTTGAATAGATTTAATGACTTGGCCTCCACTGCCTTCTGCGGTAGAGAATTCCACAGGTTCACCACCCTCTGAATGAAGAAATTTCTCCTCATCTCATATCTAAATGGCATACCCAGTATCCTGAGACTGTGACCCCTGGTTCTGGACTCCCCAGCCATCGGGAACATCCTCCCTGCATCTAGCCTGTCTAGTCCTGTTAGAATTTTGTAGGTTTCTATGAGATCCCCTCTCATTCTTCTAAACTCTAGTGAATATAGGCCTAGTCGACCCAATCTCTCCTCATACGTCAATCCTGCCATCCCAGCAATCAGCCTAGTAAATCTTCTTTGCACTCCCTCCGTGGCAAGAACATCCTTCCTCACACTACTACAGATGCAGTAAGACATCCTTGCTCCTGTACTCAAACTCTCTTGCAATGAAGGCCAACATACCATTCGCCTTCCTAACTGCTTGCTGCACCTGAATGCTTGCTTTCAGCGACTGGCGTACAAGGACACCCAGGTCTCGTTGCACCTCCCCCTTTCCCAATCTATCACTATTCAAATAATCTGCCTTTGTTTTTACAACCAAAGTGGATAACCTCACATTTATCCACGTTATACTGCATCTGCCATGCATTTGCCCATTCACCCAACTTGTCCAAATCACATTGGAGCCTCTTTACATCCTCCTCACAGCTCACATTTCCCCCCCCCAGCTTTGTGTCGTCGGCAAACTTGGAAATGTTACATTTAGTTCCCTCAGCCAAGTCGTTAATATATATTGTGAATAGCTGGGGCCCAAGCATTGATCCCTGCGGTATCCCACTAGTCACTGCTTGCCACCCGGAAAAAGACCCATTTATTCCTACTCTCTGTTCCCTGTCTGTCAACCAATTCTCAATCCATGCCAGTAAATTACCCCCAATCCCATGTTTTTTAATTTTGCACACTAGCCTCTTATGTGGGACCTTATCAAAAGCCTTCTGAAAATCCAAATACACCACATCCACTGGTTCTCCCTTATCTATTCTGCTAGTTACATCCTCAAAAAACTTCAGTAGATTTGTTGAGCATGATTTCCCTTTCGTAAACCCATGCTGACTTTGTCCAGTCCCGTTTATGCTTTCCAGGTGTTCTGCTATCACGTCCTTTATAATAGACTCCAGCATTTTCCCCACTACTGATGTCAGGCTAACTGGTCTGTAATTCCCTGTTTTTTTGTCTCTGCCTCTATTTTTAACTAGTGGGGTTACATTTGCCACCCTCCAATCTGTAGGAACTTCTCCAGAGTCTGTAGAACTTTGGAAGATGACCACCAATGCATCCACTATTTCCGGGCCACAAGATGTAGATTATTAGGCCCTGGGGATTTGTCCGCCTTTAACCCCATTAATTTCCCGAGCACTTTTTTTTTTACTCATACTGATTTCCTTCAGTTCCTCCCTGTCATTAGACCCTTGGTTACCTAACATTTCTGGGAAGTTATTTGTGTCCTTCTTTGTGAAAACAAAACCAAAGTATGTGTTTAATTGTTCTGCCACTTCTTTGTTCCCCATTATAATTTCCCCCGTTTCTGGCTGCATGGGACCGAAATTTTCTTCTAGTCTTTTTCTCTTCACACATTTATAGAAGCTTTAACAGTCAGTTTTTATGTTCCCCCGCTTAATCATCCTCTTTGTCCTCCTTTGCTGGATTCTAAACTGCTCCTAATCCTCAGACTTACTGCTTTTTCTGGCAATTTTATATGCCTCCTCTTTGGATCTAATACTATCCCTGATTTCTTTTGTAAGCCGCGGTTGAGCCACCTTTCAGGTTTTATTTTTGCGCCAGACAGGAATGAATAATTGTTGTAATTCATGCACACGTTCTTTAAATATTATCCATTGCGTATCCTTTTCATAAAGTTCCTCAATCTACCATAGCCAACTCGCGCCTCATACCTTGGTAATTTCCTTTATTTAGATTCACGACCCTAGTTTCGGATTCAACTCCTTCACTCTCCATCTTAATGAAGAATTCTATCATGTTATGGTCGCTCCTCCCCAAGGGACCCTGCACAACAAGATTGTTAATTAATCCTTTCTAATTGCACAATCTAGGATAGCCTGTTCACTAGTTGGTTCCTCAACGTATTGGTCTAAAAAACCGTCACGTACACACTCCAGGAAATCCTCCTCCACAGTATTATTGGTAATTTGGTTTGACCAATCTATATGTAAATTAAATTCACCCATGATTACAGTTGTACCCTTTTTGCATGAGTTTCTAATTTCCTGTTTAATGCCATCCCTTACATCTCCACTACTGTTTGGGGGCCTGTAGACAGCCCCCATCAATGTTTTCTGCCCCTTGGTGTTTCTTAGCTCCACCCATACAGATTTCACATGATTTTCCGAGCCAATATCCTTCCTCGCTGTTGTATGATTTCCTCCTTTAGCAACGCTACCCCACCTCCTTTCCCTTTTTGCCTGTCCTTCCTAAATATTGAATACCCTGGATGTTCAGTTCCCATCCTTGGTCACCCTGCAGCTATGTCTCCGTAAGCACAACTATATCATAACCGATCTATTTGCGCTGTTAATTCATCCACCTTATTGCGAATGCTTTGCGCATTAAGACACTGCCTTTAGACTTATCTTTTTAACATTTAGTTATCTTAGCTTTATTTTGCACTATGGCCCCATTTGTTTCTTGCCCTTGTTTTCTCTGCCTTCCACTTTTGCTTCTTACCTTTGTCTTTCATTTCTATCCTTGTTTTCCCCCTCCTCTGTATCCCTGCTCAGATTCCCATCCCCCTGCCATTCTAGTTTAAACCCTCCCAGACAGCGCTAGCAAACAACCCCCCAAGGAAATTGGTCCTGGTCCTGACCCTGCCCAGATGCAACCCGTCCAGCTTGTACTGGTCCCACCTTCCCCAGAACTGGTCCCAATGTCCCAGGAATCTGAATCCCTCCCCCCTACACCATTTCTGCAGCCACGTATTCATCTGATATATCCTGCTATTCCTGCTCTCACTAGCACATGGCACTGGTAGTAATCCTGAGATTACTACCTTTGAGGTCCTACTTTTAATTTACGTCCTAACTCCCTATATTCAGGTTGTAGGACCTCATCCCTTTTTTTAACCTATGTCATTGGTACCATTATGCACCACGACAACTGCTGCTCACCCTCCACTCTCAGAATGCCCTGCAGCCGTTCAGAGACATCCTTGATCCTAGCACCAGGGAGGCAACATACCATCCTGGAGTCTCTTGTGGCTGCAGAAACTTCTGTCTGTTCCCCTTGTGATTGAATCACCTATTAATATAGCCCTGCCACTTTTCTTTCTCTCCTCCTGTGCAGCAGAGCCACCCATGGTGCCATGAACTTGGCTCTTGTGCTTTCCCCTGAGCCATCTCCCCAACAATATCCAAAGTGGTATATCTGTTAGAGAGGGGGTCAGCCATAGGGGACTCCTTCCCTTCTTGCCTTCCTCTACTCTGTCTGGTGGTCATCCATTCCCTTTCTGCCTTTGCAGCATTTACCTGCAGTGTGATCACCTTGCTAAACGTGCTATCCACGACGATCTCAGCACTGCGCATGCTCCACAGTGAATCCACCAATAGCTGCAGCTCCGTAATGCGGGTAGCTAGTAGCTGCAGATGGATACAGTTCCTGCACACGTGGTCGTCAGGGACACTGGAAGCGTCCTACCAAACGACTATTTTGCCTTGTATTAAATGCAGTGCTCGGTGTGTTATTTGATCATAAAGAGTCAACAGAGCTGCATTTTGTTACTTCCTATGATTCTTTGTGCAATGAAGAACATCTCCTGCATCTGTGTAAATTCTGTTCTACATGTGACTAGCATCACTAATTGAGAACAAAAGACAAACATTGCGGCTCCCCGGTCAGCGTATTGCCTGTTATGGAACTGAATCTCTCAGACGAGTGATCCCAGGTCTTTTTGAGTTAATAGGTCTCACCTGAGCCAGGCTTAGGGTTTCTACAGTTAGCCTCGATGCTCCTTAGTTAGGGAAAAAGACAATAATCAGGGATTCCTCTCTAGAATCAATCAAGTGAGGCCAGGCTCAGGCTGATATGAATTGAGGATGGAATTGGACACAGTTGAGGTGCTTTCCATGGTTGAACACCGAACAACACCTGGTGTCTCAGGTGAGTCATGAAAAATTTAGATGAGACACTGTCATATGCCTGAACACTTTGGGATAGTACGTTAGTTGGAGTCGCCACTATGAGAGGAGTGTGCAACCTGGGCAGGGGACTAGGTTAAAAATGTGGACATTTTTTTGAAGTTTAGTTGCTATGGGCTGATGTATCATTTTAATATTCAAATCATGTTAATGGGGGTACTGAACACTTGAATTAGAAACTATTATATAGTTTTTGACATACTAGCAATTGTAACTTAAGAAAGCAGAGTGTACTTGGACCTTACTGTTTAAATGTGTATGTAAAAGGAGGAATTACTGTGCAGAAGAGTAGTTTGATGGCCCTTTAACACATCAGGTTATGGCTATTTGTCATGGATGAGTTCAGCGTACCACTCTGGCTGAATATTATGCTTTTAGAAGTTGAACTTTGCTCCCAGCTAACCAGAGCTCCCAGGCTCTGCAGTGAACCTATCTGTTGAAAAGCGTTCACCTAAGGACAGTGGGGAGCAAGATTTGTCTGGGTTGGGAAAAAGTATTTAGTTTTGTTACTGAAACTTCGTCAATGTTTAGGTTCAAACATGAAGTGTAACCATTGATTTGAGGATTTGTACTTTCTGAAAGAGGAGGGGAGAAAGTTTGGGTGGAACAAAGATGAAATCTCACCAGAGGTAGCTTCACTAACAAAGTCGAATGGACCCATATGGGACCCTGAAGTATTTGATAGTCTTGTGTTTTGCTAATTAAAGTTACAATTAGATTTGTATTACCTACAGCTAACCTGTGGTCAGCACCATGGTTCTTTGCTATCACGGACGTTATTTGTTCCTTTTTTTTAACCAGTTGGGTGTCTGCTCTTTTACAGATGTCGCCAATGAAGCCAGTAGAGATTAAGACAAATTGTTCAGGTCCTCGGATGGATCCTAAGATATGTCCTGGAGACCCCTCCTTCATCTCATTTATAAATAACAATGACTTGTGGATATCAAATATTGGATCTGGCGAGGAGAAGCGATTAACATTTTGCCATAAAGGTGCAATAATTTACCTTTGGGTAGTAAAAGTCTGCTATAGTACATTAATGTTGTAGATCTATTTCAGGCAATGGCTTTGCAAGACTAGCTTTGGTTCCTGGAGCTGTACAGTTCACCCCATCAACATAGCAAGGCAATTTCTGCAGCAACTGGTTATACTTTAAACCAAATGCTGGCAGAAAATTAAGCTAAGTTTCCAATGGAGCTATTTCTCACAACTCTCTCTATTTATATTGAAGCTAGTTTCAAACTAGCTTTGAGGGAAGTGGCAAGTTGGGGAAAGTGCACTGTTGAGAATATTTTTTGCCCCAAGTATTCTGTTCTCTCCTGCTCAAGTCAGGGTATTGTTCTCTGGTTTGACATTTAACCTTGTTATTTTAAAGTGGACATTATTCATATGGGCCCCTAGTCTGTATTTTTGCAGGCGAGTGGGTTGGAGGGTTGCGGGTGGGGGGAGAGGGTCTGGATGTTGGAACTGCTATCAGTTTGCTGATCCTATCCTCATGAACAAACTTGCTTGTAGGTGGTCAGGAGCAGGAGCCTATCTATTTAATGGATATGAAGGTCAACTATAAGATCACCACTGCTGTTGCAGCTACGAGGTGATATTACATAGTGTTTACAGCACAGAAACAGGCTATTTGGCCCAGCAGGTCCGTGCTGATGTTTCTGCTCCACATGAGCCACCTCCTACCCTACTTCATCTAACCCTCATGAATATATCCTTTCTCCCTCATGTTTATCTAGCTTCCCCTTAAATCTATCTGTGCTAGTTTTTTCAACTGCTTATGAGTTCCACACTCTAACTACTCTCTTGATAAAGATCTTCCTCTTGAGTTCCCTATATTGTGTGTACGTGACCCTTATGATATCAAAGCTCTACACCAGCAGCATTGTCCAAGAATAAATGGCGTGCTAATCTGTTAGTATTATTTGGGAGGGACATTTTGGCCAAGATACTAGAAGACTCCTTCCCTACTTTTCAAATAGAGCCAAAAAGGCAGGCAAAGGATAACTCATAATTCTGCACTCAATCTCTCATTAATATTTGAATGTCAGTGTAGACTTTTTCAGGACATAGTATGGAACTTAAATCCACTACCTTCTAATTCGGTAGAAGTAAATGTGTCACGAACTGAGCTAAACTGAAGCCGAATTGACCAGGGATTAACCAGGGATCTCCAAAGATATAAAGTGAAGTTACTGACAGCTGTCTGGAGAGCCTTGAGTCAAATTAAATCTATTGCATATATAGAAGCTTTAGACTCTTCCATATAATATTTAAATTTACAATAGTGCTTTAAAATGAGTCCTCAAGTGTTTCAGTTAATGAGTTTTGTTTTTGAAATGTAATGACTGGATGGTGACTTTCAGTCTGGCTTTGATTCAGTTTAGTTGCCCATGATTAAGACATGGTGAGCATTGATGTAGCCCAGCAACTAAGAAACATGTACATTTTCCTCATTGTTCTGTATACTAAATTGCACAGGAGAATTTAGTGTGACTAAGATATTCTCTTTTCCAGGTTTGCCTAATGTAATAGAAGATCCCAAATCTGCAGGAGTAGCAACTTTTGTAATACAGGAAGAATTTGACCGGTTTACAGGTTACTGGTGGTGTCCTACGGGAACTGAAGGTATGACCTTGGTTGCAGTACTCTGTTCTTGCAGTTGATAGATTAACCTCAAAATGGATAAAAATTCTCAGTACTTTCTTGGCTTCAAATTTATAAGAAGTGGAGGTTTCTTAATGGCTTTGCTCTGCAGTGTTTCAATTACATTGTTCATCTAGCCACAATCTGTGTTCCATTTCAATCTGTAACCAGTTCAAAAATCTTACTGCCTTCAGCAAGTTAGCACATTAATGATTTGCCTTACTTTGAATTCAGTCTAAACTAGTGGGATGTTCTCCTACTGCAACATACTCCCACTTGCTGTACTTCATTCCCCAGAACTAAATCCAGCACTGCCTCCTTCCTCATTGGGCTAGAAACGACTAGAAATGCAGTCTTTTTTAAACAAATATTCATTCGCGAGATGTGGGCATTGCTGGCATGGCCAACATTTGTTGCCCGTTCCTAATTGCCTTTGGTGATGAGCTGCTGCCTTGAACTGCTGTAATCTGTGAGATAAAGGTACTCCCACAGTGCTGTTAGGGAGTTCCAGGCTTTTGACGCTCTGATGTTGAAGGAGTAGTGATGTATTTTCAAGTCAGAATGGCGTGTGACTTGGAGGGAAACTTGGAGATGGTTGTATTTTCATAAGCCCTGCCTTGTCTGTCGAGGTCGTTTGGGAGGTGCTATCGAAAAAAGCCTTGGTGAGTTATTGCAGTGCATCTTGTAGATGGTACACATTGCAGCCAAGTTGTGCTGTTGGTGGAAGGAGTGAATGTTTAATATGATAGATTGGGTGCCAAGTTTACTCTTGTGAATCTTTCTTTGTATGCCTATAGAAGCTTTTACAGTCTGTTTTTAATACTCTTGCTTACTTTCATATCCTGTTTTCTCTCAGTTTCTTTGTTATCCTTTGAATTTTAAAATCCTCTCAATCCCCAGACTTAACCACTCTTTTTGGCAACATTATAAGGCTCTTCCTTTAAACTAATCTTTGAATTCTCTTGTTAGCCGCAGTTGGATCACTTATGCTGAGGGGGTTTTGTCCTTAGGGCATGTATAATTGTTGCAAATGATGAATTCTTTAAATGTTTTCCATGACTTATCTGCCATCATATCTTTAAATCTAGTTTCCCAATCTACCTTGGCCAGTTCGCCCCTCATATTTATGTAGTTTGCTTTGTTCAGATGCAAGAACCTAGTTTTGGACTAAATCACTCTCAAACTCCATATAAAATCTAACATTTTATCACTGTTTCCCCAGAGGCTCCTTTTATACAAGCTTATTCATTAACCCTGCCTCACTTGTACAAAGCTAGATCTAAAATAGCCTGTTCAGTAGTTTTCTCTTTGACATACTGATCTAGAAGACTATCTTGAATGCATTGCATGAACTTCTCTCCCACACCATTATTGCAAATTTGTTTTGACCAGCCAATAAGGATTACAATCCCCCATGATTACCATAATACCCTTGTTCCATGCACCTCTTTCTTGATTTATGCCCTTCCCAACACTAGGGCCTATAAACTACTACTATAATTTTCTTCTTCTTGTTTCTTAATTCCAGCCAAACAGATTCTACATCTTAATTTTCTGAGCTAGGATCCTTTCTACTGTCTTTATCCTGTCCTTTATTATTGGGGAAATCCCTTCTCCCTTTTCCATTTTCTCTAGCGCTTCAAAAGGCCAAGAATCCTGGAATATTTAATTCCTGACCATGGTCACCCTGCAGCCAAGTCTCTCTAATGGCTATTGGATTACACCCTTAAACTTCTACCTGTGCTGTTAATGTATTTTGCTGTGAATGCATCATGCCTTCAAATTTAGTGCCTTTCTCATTAATGGTTTTCTGTTTTTCCCTGATGTCATCGGGGTCACTAATTCCCTACTATTTTTGTTAAGCACTCTATCTCTTCCTGACTCACTATGCTGATTTTTACCCACATTGCTACTGAGCTTTACACGATCCACATTTCTCTTGCTTTTGAATTTACCCTTTCCTGAATCCTCCCATCCCCTCTTGATTAGTTTAAAGCCCTATCTACCGCCTTAGTTATTAGTTTCACTAGGATAATAGTCCTGTAATCCCTTTACGAAGAAGAATTTATCTTGTCCCTTTGTTAAATTTGTCATTGTTGGTTCTTCCACTTTCCACGCAGCCCTCCCCACCCTTCAGTGGTAATCTGTTCCACAGTTTAATCACCCTGTTAAGAAATGTTGTCTAAATTTCTTTTCCTTTAAGCTGTGTCTCCTCATCCTTGAATTCTTCACCTGATGAGGAGTGAAAGATCCAACTTCTCCATATATGGAAACCTTGAACACAAAAATCAAGTTCCCCATCTCCACCTTTAATGAGAGTAAACTCCTGGGCTAGGTATTCTTTCCTCAGACCGCATGGTTCAAACTCGCAGCCCAATTCTAGACTTTTAATAATTGCTTTATTCCCCCATGTAACACTGAGATGAGATGTTAAAACAACATCCTGTCTGTCCGCTCAGGTGGACATGAAAGATCCCATGGCACTTTCGAAGCAGCAGAGGGTATTCTCTCTTGGTCAATATTTATCCTTCAACCAACATCACTAAAACAGATTACCTGGTTATTACCTCATTGCTGTTTCTAGGAGCTTGTTTGTGCACAAATTGGCAGCTGTATTTCTTATATTACAACAGTGAAGTACTTTATTGGCTGTAAAGTGCTTTGTGGCATCCATCCTGAGGTCATGAAAGGTGTTATATAAATGCAAGTTTCTTAGAACTGAACACAGTACTCCAGCTGACCAAGGCCAGGTACAATATTCAGTATCATCTTGACTTGCATGAAAGTATTTGTGTTGCTTGCAGGTCCAGATGGTGCAAGGACTTATTATCTCTTGTATGAGGAAGTGGATGAGTCAGAGGTGGAGATCATTCATGTACCCTCCCCTGCCCTGGAGGAGAGGAAAGCTGACGCTTACAGATACCCAAGAACAGGTTAGAAGTAGAGTCTATGATCTGAGATATCCTGGTTTAATGAGAGAATAATGATCAATGTGAAAGCTTTATTGTTTATACGCTGCACAGTTTTAAAATCAGTTATTTCTTAGATTAAGGAATTAAGTATTTGAAATTCAGTGGAATTTCAATTAATTTCCCTCCCGTTTGAAATTGAATTGTAGGTGTTAAAGTTGTGGTCACTGAAATCTGGAATATATACCCACCTAGAAGAGCTGCCTAACATTTTGAACCTGCTGTGCTCTTCCTAGAATAAGAGTGTGAAGCGGCTATAACAAAGGGTTGCTGGCTTAATGCCACTGATATTATGCTGCAGCCTGAAACTCTATGCAAGATGCAGTTGAGTGATTCACAAGACTCATGGAGTTAATCATTGTTGCCCTTGTAATGGATTCTGTGAAAACTGCAAGTTTTTCTATTGCACTAGAGGACGGGATAAATAATGCTCAGTGATAATGTTATGATAAGAGCCATGATATGGTATATACTCCTGTTACACAAATTTAGATGTATTTAATTCAAAATGTGTGGTAGTTCATATTCCATATGCAGTATTTTAGCACTTAAATTGTTTAGGTCTAATTTTGTTGCACTTCCATAAAGCTTGAATTGAGGAGAGAGAATTGCTTTAATTGTCCAAAACTTTAATTGAAAATTGCATCCAAACAACTTTGAAAACGAATCTTTGCTCAAACCTTTGGGCAATTTAACTTATGGACATTAATCTTCAAAGAGTGCCATTAATTGCATTTATTTAAGGTGTTATCTGTTGTCCCATTTGTATAGAGTATGCCACTAATTAGTGGCAGAAGCTGCAGCTGCTATTTTATTATTGCTCTGTGTAGAATGGCTTCCTTTGCAATTTCTGACTGCCCCAGTCAACCTATTTGTTGAAAATGAACTGGTTTTGAGATGTTATTTTTAAAAAGTGACACTTTAATGAATTTGGGAAATTTGTAAGTGACGCTGGGGAGGAGAGTTGAACAAGTGTCTTGAAAATGTTGTAACCTATTTAAATGATTGAAATTGCACAGCAGCAGGAGGGTTTTAAGGTCCATTAGGACTTTTCTGTTGCAGAGCTAACACTGTGACTTTTTAATATCTCTCTTTCGCTCTCTCTCTCTCAGGGAGTAAAAATCCCAAGATAACACTTAAATTATCTGAATTCAGAGCAGACAGCCATGGGATGGTGAGTATTCCTTTAAATCTGAAGTATTAGGCACCTAGGAATGATGAACATTTATTTATATTGAGAGGTTCAGGTTATCATAAATTGTGGAACTTTTTTTTCACGTTATCTCCTAAAGGCAGTGAACCTTTTTTGTATGTTCCAATTTTAAAACAAAATGCCACTGTTTTTACTCCTCCAGATTGGTATTTCTCAGATTTTTAGAGGAAGAATATGGAGAAGAAACATGCACTAAGTGATTAAACTTTAAAAGGGGTGGAAAAGCCAAAAAAGTTGGGATTGAGATGTATAAATCTTAGTGTGACAAATTGCTAAAACATTTATTTTCAAAGAAAAGCATAATGGAACCTGAATTTTATGAATAATTGTATATTGTGCAAAAGTGGCAATGCTAACAACCTATTTAGATCATTAGGTCACTGTTGGAATATTTAGTATTGGGTACCCTAGTTTAGGAGGAATACTGAGCTGTTGAGAGGGTGCAGAAGAGATTTACTAAGATGATATGAGATGATAGGCTTTACTTATGAAAAGGGCTAAAGATGCTGAGATTGTTCTCATTAGAACATAAGGTTAAGTGGAGATCTGTTAGGTGTGCTCAAAAACTGAGGGGTTTTGGTATATTAATTGGGAGGAAGAAGCTATTTACACTAGGCAGCATCAGTCAGTACCGGGTATGAATTTAATAACATTTTTTTTCAACAATGTTGGGACATCGAATGGTGGTACAAGAAGGACTCATAGCTTTGTGAAATATTTATTCCCTTCTCTTTTAAAGGCTATGGAGAAAAGACAAAAGAATGGGATTAAGTGGCCTCTTGTTAAGCTACAAAATTCTGATTCTTTAAATAATAATGGGGAATCATGATGCCAATACCATTAAAATTCTTAGAGAACAAACTGATTTCTCACCACCCTTTGACAGTATATGACAGAAGAAATCCCAGTGCTGTGTTTTATACAGCACACTGTTTATATGGCATTGTACAGTGCTAATCCTAACTCAAAACATTTTTTCCTTTGATAGATCCTGAGTGCACAAGACAAAGAGCTGGTCCAGCCATTTGAGAGTCTTTTCCCTTGCATTGAGTACATAGCACGAGCCGGATGGACGAAAGATGGAAATTTGTATGTGTTCTTCCTTGTGGGTTACTATGTAGTTGACTGCATATATTTTCCTTTTTTTCAAAATAAAAACTATTAAAATTTAATGTTAAGTTTGTTTGAGTACCTGTAGGTCAGGAAGAAACCATTACATTATATCTATGTACCCCCAAAGTTCAATATTACCACTGTATTCTGTCTAGCTTACCCCTTAACTGCTTCTCCCTGCCCCAACTACCAATATTATTCACATTTCTCTTGAATTTGCAAAAACTATCCACTGCCACTGTGGCCCTGACCTGATGTCAATATACATGTTTGGATCGAGCTGCTTATCCAATTCTTTGTCTGATTTTAGCAGCTCAGTCGCGTGTATTATAGTGCATGAACATGAGCATAATACAAGAGGTACAGTTTGGCATTTTTAAGAAATGTTACACTTTGGGTTGGATGGTTCATTTTTGGAACAGCTTACCCAGAGCATTTCGGAGGAAGGAGTTTCAATCTCCATGGTGAGTCATAGAGTCATACAGCACAGAAACAGGTCCATCATGTCTGTGCTGGCCATCAAGCACCTATCTATCCTAATCCCATTTTCCAGCACTTGGCCCGTAGCCTTGTATGCTATGGCATTTCAAGTGCTCATCTAAATACTGAAATGTTCTGAGGTTCCTGCCTCTAACACCCCTTAAGGAACGTGTTCCAGAGTCCAACCACCCTCTGGGTGAAAAATATTTCCTCAATCCCTTCTAAACCTCCTGCCCCTTACCGTAAATCTGTGCCCCCTGGTTATTGACCCCTCCGCTCAGGGAAAAAGTTTCTTCCTATCTAACCTATGAAGGCCCCTCATAATTTTGTATATCTCAATCAGGCCTCCCCTCAGCCTTCTCTGCTCTAAGGAAAACAACCCTAGCATATCCAGTCTCTCTCCATAGCCGAAATGCTCCTGTCCAGGCAACATCCTTGTGAATCTCCTCTGCACCCTCTCCAGTGCAATCACATTCTTCCTATAGTGGTGCCCAGAACTGTATGTCCTCCAGCTGTGGCCTAACTAGCGTTTTATACAGCTCCATCCTAACCTCCCTGCTCTATATTCTGTGCCTCGGCTAATAAAGGCAAGTATCCTATTTGCCTTCCTAACCACCTTATCTACTTCTGCTGCCTCCAGTGATCAATGGACAAGTACAGCAAGGTCCCTCTGACCCTCTGTACTTCCTAGGGTCCTACCACCCATTGTATATTCCCTTGCCTTGTTATTCCTCCCAAAATGCATCACCTCACACCTCGGGGTTAAATTCCATTTGCCACTGCTCTGCCCATTTTACCAGCCCATCTATATCACACTGTGATCTAAGGCTTTCCTCCTCACTATTTACAACACCACCAATTTTCAAACTTACTGATCATTCCTCCTATATTCACGTCTAAATCATTAATGTACACTATAAGCAACAAGGGTTCCAGCACCTGTCCCTGCAGTACACCATTGGTCACAGGCTTCCACTCGCAAAAACAGCCCTCGACCATCACCACCTGCCTCCTGCCACTAAGCCAATTTTGGATCCAATTTGCCAAATTGCCCTGGATTCCATGGGCTCTTACCTTGAAATTGGATACACATCAGAAAGCATTATATTTTCAGACATAAACACTAGGACAGTGGGGTGGTGGACTTGGACCTATGGTCTCTCCCAACTGAGATTTTCTATCCCATAAACATATGTGGACAGTATATTGTATTTCTATCTTGTCATCTTTATAAATACAGCTGTTTTATTGACTACATTAGAAATTGAACAATTGGTAGGAAGTGCACATTTTGTATTAATACTCCATTCTGATCTCCATTCAGAAGAACAACGCAACTTCAATGTAACAAACTGTACAAACCTGGAGGTTAACCATTAGAAGGCCAGTTGATTCATACCTAAATCCCCCGAATAGTTTTTGAGTCCTTTGAGCCCAGTCCTACATTAGCATCTTTTCAAGAGAGGAGTTCTAAGATGCTCTATTACCTGAGGAGTGCAGACAATTCAGCTGAGTACTTCCACTGTACAAAGTATAAAGGACCCAACCCACTGCAACAGATGGCATTTTTGGCTTATAAAAGTGTGGCTCTGTGAATTTTCAGTCAGATTTAAGACCCCTGATTAAGGGATGTTAGCATGGGCCCTAGTTCCACGCAGTCCTCTGTTTGGATTCTTATGAAATGGGGTCTTCACTGGAGCCCAAGAAGACTGGTTTCCAGAGAGAATAGAACATGTACGTCGCACTCATGACAGGAAGAGTGAAAGTGTCTTTAGACCAAATAAATCTATTGCCTCTAACAGACAGTTGTTCCAGAGAGACCCTCACTGGAGAGCCCAAATTACAGCAGTGAATAACTTCCTTTTCTCTTTCCTTTTCATTATAGTGCCTGGGCAGTGTTACTCGATCGGCCTCAACAGAGACTTCGTTTAGTTTTGATTCCAACATCACTATTTATTCCTGTAACTAAGGATGAAAACGAACGGGTTAAGTTTGTTGAGGCTGTGCCAGAAAATGTTCATCCACACATTATTTATGAAGAAGTAACTGATGTATGGATAAATGTAAGTACAGACCATCACTGAAGAACAAAAGTTTTTTCTTTGAAAAATTTTGCTATTCCCAATGTGGGGAGTATACGTGCTAGAGAATGAGACACTTTGTTACAAGTCTTCCAGTTCTAACATCAAACCAATCAGTATCGTAACTTGTTCTGATCCATGACAACCAAGAATTGGATTAATACTGCCACACTCATTTTATGTAGAATCCAACAGCTAGTGGACACTGGGGAATTTTATTCCGTTAATCTGTGTTGGGTCTGAACCCTGTTCATCAAAGTGAAAGACCTGCATGTAACCCACTGCAGTACATAAATGTTTAGCCAAAATTTGGCCAACACATTTTTGGAATATCTTGGTTGTGCAGCCGATAGACTGACTGCCAGATGGTTGCAGATTTCAATTCCCAAAATGCACTTTGAGTTCACAGTGCAGCTTCTCTGATAGATTCTGCAGTTCTTTGTTGGGCTACTCCCTCCAGAGGGCTGTTTAGTGTCTTGGTAATGAGGGGGAAGAAGGCTAAGCAAAAACATTTGAGTTGATTTTAGTGCACCTTGTGCTTATTGATTTCAATTAATTGGATTGAAAAGTACTCAGTAACAGGGAGCAGAGGATGTTGATGGGAAAAGAAATGAATTTGGGTTAGTGAGTAGTCAGAACACAAAAGCAAAATATTGTAGATGTTGGAAATCTGAAATAAAAATAGAAAATGCTGGAAATACTCAGATCAGGCAGCCTCTGTGGAGAGAGAAATAGTTGATGACCTTTCATCAAATTAGTGACTAGTCGGGTTCCTTACTGATCTGTTTTGGATCCTGAGCTGTTCACTCTATCGATAATTTAATAAATAATTCTTGAGTATTATAAATTTGCTGATGAAGTTGATGGGCATGTGGTAAATGAGAGGCCAATAAGTAGTATGGAGAGGGATCTGAACCAATTAAGAACAGACAATGTTGGAATAAAAGTAAGGTACTGCAGCTGTTGGAAATCTGAAATAAAAACAGAAAATGCTGGAAATTCGCTGGTCTGGCAGCATCTGCGTAGAGAGAAAGTTAAAGTTACAGGTTGATGACCCTTCATCAGAATTGGGAAAAGTTAGAAATGTAGCAGGTGTTAAGTAGGGAGGAAATCGAGGAAAGTGGACAAAGAAGAAAAGGGAATGTCTTTGATAGGGCAGAATACAGACATTAACTGATTTGGTGGGGCAAAGCTAAAAGGACATGTAAAGAGACAAAAGACACGTCCAGAGGAGCTCTAAATGGCAGAATAATGAACGGCTGCTGTCTGAAAGCAAAACAAGAGAAACCAAGATTAAGACTGAAACATAAGGAAACAAACTGCAGAGCAGAGGTTACGTTCTGAAATTGTTAAACTCTGTATTGAGTCCTGAAGCCTGTAAAGTGCTTCATTGGAAGGTGAGGAGCTGTTCTCGAGCTTGCATTGACTATCGTTGGAACACTGCAATAGGCCAAGGGCAGAGATGTCAGCGTGAGAGCAAGGTGAAATAAAATGACAGGCCACCGGAACTCGGGGCCAGGCTTGCGGACTGAATGGAGGTGTTCCGCAAAGTGGTCACAAAATTTGCGTTTGGTTTCTTTGCTGTAGAGCAGGCTGCATTGTGAGAGAACTAAATTGAGAGAAATGGGCTGCTGGGTGGAGCACTACCTAGAACTGTACTCCAGGGAAAATGTCAGAGACTGCCCTCAATGCAGCCCAGTCTGTGCCAGTCATGGATGAGCTGGACAAACAGCCAATAAAATCGGAACTCAGTGATGTCATTGATTCTCTAGCCAGTGGAAAAGCCCCTGGGAAGGACGGCATTACCCCTGAAATAATCAAGAGTGCCAAGCCTGCTATACTTTCAGCACTCCACAAACTGTTTTGCCTGTGCTGGGATGAGGGAGTCGTACCACAGGACACGCGCGATGCCAATATCATCAACCTCTATAGGAACAAGGGTGACTGCAACAACTATCGTGGAATCTCCCTGCTCAGCATAGTGGGGAAAGTCTTTGCTCGAGTCATTTTAAACAGGCGCCAGAAGCTGGCTGAGTGTGTCTACCCTGAGGCACAGTGTAGCTTTCGAGCAGAGAGATCCACCATTGACATGCCCTTCGCCATCTACAGGAGAAATGTCGCAAGCAACAGATGCCCCTCTATGTTGCTTTCATAGATCTCACCAAAGCCTTTGACCTCATCAGTAGACGTGGTCTCTTCAGACTACTAGCAAAGATCGGATGTCCACCAGAACTACTAAGTATCATCACTTCATTCCATGACAATATGAAAGGCGCAATTCAGCATAGCGGTGCCTCATCAGACCCCTTTCCTATCCTGAGTGGCGTGAAACAGGTCTGTGTTCTCGCATCTACACTGTTTGGGATTATCTTCTCCCTGCTGCTCTCACATGCGTTCAAGTCTTCAGAAGAAGGAATTTTCCTCCACACAGGTTCAGATGGGAGGTTGTTCAACCTTGTCTGTCTAAGAGCGAAGACCAAAGAACGGAAGGTCCTCATCAGGGAACTCCTCTTTGCTGATGATGCTGCATTAACATCCCACACAGAAGAGTGCCTGCAGAGACTCATCGACAGGATTGCGGCTGCCTGCAACGAATTTGGCCTAACCATCAGCCTCTAGAAAACAAACATCATGGGGTAGGACGTCAGAAATGCTCCATCCATCAATATCGGCAACCACGCTCTGGAAGTGGTTCGAGTTCACTTACCTATCGCCAGTAACCTGTCTCTCGATGCAGAAATCAACAAGCGCATGGGAAAGGCGTCCGCTGCTATGTCCAGACTGGCCAAGAGAGAGTGGGAAAATGGCGCACTGACACGAAACACAAAAGTCCGAGTGTATCAAGCCCGTGTGCTCAGTACCTTGCTCTACGCCAGCGAGGCCTGGGCAATGTATGTCAGCCAAGAGCGACGTCTCAATTCATTGCATTTTCGCTGCCAGCGGAGAATCTATGGCATCAGGTGGCAGGACCGTATCTACAACACAGAAGTCCTCGAGGCGGCCAACATCCCCAGCATATACACCCTACTGAGCCAGCGGCGCTTGAGATGGCTTGGCCATGTGAGCCGCATGGAAGATGGCAGGATCCCCAAGGACGCATTGTACAGCGAGCTCGTCACTGGTATCAGACCCACCGGCCGTCCATGTCTCCACTTTAAAGACATCTGCAAACGTGACATGAAGTCCTGTGACATTGATCACAAGTTGTGGGAGTCAGTTGCCAGCGATCGCCAGAGCTGGCGGACAGCCATAAAGGCGGGGCTGAAGAGTGGCGAGTCGAAGAGACTTAGCTGTTGGCAGGAAAAAAGACAGAAGCGCAAGGAGAGAGCCAACTGTGTAACAGCCCCGACAACCAATTTTATCTGCAGTGCCTGTGCAAGAGTCTGTCATTCTAGAATTGGCCTTTCTAGCCACTCCAGGCGCTGCTTCACAAACCACTGACCATCTCCAGGTGCTTGCCCATTGTCTCTTGAGACAAGGAGGCTAAAGAAGACGACATGTAAATTGCTGTTTCACCTGGAAGGACTGTTTGGGGCTTTCAACAGTCAAGAGACAGGAAGCAAAAGGGCAGGTGTTGCATTTCTTGCGCTTGCATGGAAAGGTTAGACCAGGATTGTCCAACATACGGCCGTGGGCCAATAACGGCCCACTGAGGGTTTCCGTCCGGCCCAAGGATGGATTTCAGACATGAGAAATTTCCCATCGACTTTTTCCAGACCGACTTTTTAAAACAATTGCAAGTCAGTTTCACTGCTGACAGTTGCTGGGAGTAGGAACAGTAGTTTCTGAACTTCGGACAGATTCGGGGTTTTCCAGCAGGGCACCGACTGTTTTTGAAAAGACTGCTGGAAAACCCCGAATCTGTCCAAAGTTCAGGAACTGCTGTTCCTGCTTCTGTCGTCTGTGAAACTGACAGGCGATTTTGAAAAAAAAGTGACCAACCACAAAGCTGCTGTGCTAAGCATTCCTGCTCCCTGCAACTGTCAGAGAAAGAGAAGGGTGACGGTGGGAGAGGGGGACGGATGATGGGACAGAGAGGGACACGGATGCTGGGGCGGCGTGTGTTGGGGACCACGGATGCTGGGGCGGGGAGGGGTGGGGGGGGGGTTGGAAAACCATGGGATGGGGAAGCACAGGATGGGGGTGGGAGGGCAGGAGAGAGAGAGAGATCAAGATCACTCCTGACAAATGGACATCTATCCAGAATACTCCACATCGATGCAACAAGTGTGCAAGCAAATATTTCTAGGTTTCTCATTAAAAAAAGTGTCCAACGTAGTGATGAGAAAGTAAGTCAATAAATTAATCTCATTTCAAGCTTCTTCACAAAAATGCGCATTTGTTGTTTTGATGGTAAGATAAATTTCTAATGCCTTTTTTTTTTCTGAAGTTGTCTCGCTGACCCCCTTATGTAAGACAAAAGTTGTAATGTTGTCCACGTGGAAAAAGTTGGACAACCCTGGGTTAGACAATGGTAGGATCTCTGCTAAAACATTTTAGAACTGGATCATATACATAAAAGGATTCTCATTAACACAAATGGAAATGGGTTTGGGTGTAGTTATTGACCATTCACTGAAGTTTCCAGCCTAAACTGTCACAACAAAGCTGTTAACTTCTAGCAGTCTACTCGAGCTAATTTGATTCATTTTAAATGAGATTTTCCTGCAGTGTACGTGTCATTGATGCTACATTTGGAATACTGTACATATTTTGGGGATTATACCTCATGGTCAGTGCCTTAGCTAATGTTTGGAGGAAGACACCAAGCTGTTTGAGAAGGGATTCAGGGTGCTGAAGTAAATTTCCATTGGATAAAAGAAGATTGAGGACTAATATAATTCATATCTATAAATAAGAGGCATAGAGAACTGTAAGGGAGGCTATTTAATCCAAACATTCAGAACTGGAGGCTTCGGATTTTTAAAGAAGTTAGCCACAAGGGTAATTATAAGTATGTACACAGACGGGAGGTCACTTTGGATATGTAAAAGGACTGTAGGCAAAAGTTGACAGCAGTTCAATAACTCACATCTTGCCCTTTTGAGAGTAGCAGGATAGGATCGAATAGGGAAGATGTGAGGATGGATATATGAATATTTTGGAAACTTGATTATATTTGAGGATCCTATGCTAATGCAGAACCTACAGGAGGTTAAATAGTTGAGTAGAATCCACAGATATTTGTTTGTGGGATTTAAGGAAGCTGGGTGGGAAGGGTAGTTGATGACCTATTTTGATTCCATGTTTCCTTGTTATTACCAGAGTAATGGCTGCACCATGTTTGTTTACAGAACCATGCTAATTAATGTCCTTTTATTCCCCCCCCGCCCCTCCTTTCTCAGGTTCATGACATATTTTATCCCTTTGTACAAACTACAGATGATGAACTGTCTTTTATCTGGGCTAATGAATCACAAACAGGGTTTTGCCATTTATATAGAATTACTTCAATTTTAAAACCAGGCTGCTACCAATGGGCAAAGCAATTCAGTCCAAGTGCAGGTGAGTTACTGTTCTGTCCTATTAACTTGCCTCATTGTCTGTACTGCATGAGGGGATGTTGAGAGTACAGAAAATTGGGATAAAATCACAGGGTTACTGGTTAAAATATGGCAGATTATAATATTTTGTATTTTGATATGGTACAAAAGAAGGAGGATGTTGGTGGTAAGGGGTTACGTGTTTTGGTGCTTTTTGCATCAAGTGCTTGTAGGTTAAAGTGGCATAGCTAGGTGCAGGGCAAATCTGAGTTCTAATATACATATCCCAGTATGCATTTTTTTTTCTATTCTGCCACAAATGATCTCATGCCACCCTTGATCAAAGTGTCAAATTATAGGTGGCTTAGTGTTGACTTGGCCACTAGGAACTTGATTAAAAATGGTCAAAACAGTTGTACGTTAGATCCCGATAGTTGATTGAGAGCGTGGAGACTTTCATCTCATCTGGATTTGATTCAAACCTGTGCAAGTCCCAGGCGTGGAGGGAAAATGTTCAATTTGTTGCCTCATCATGTTTATCCATTAGCATAAATGAGCCTAAATTGGCTGTATTTTAATACTGCAGTCATAGTGCCAGAGGTGTCTGCAGTCAACAGTGAAATAAAATTGCTCCTTTGGGTACATTTAGAATGTTGATGCAGGGGGAACAAACCTCATTTGCGATGGTGATGTTTGTCATTTGACCTATGCATGTCACATCAGTTTATAACAAAATGCAACAGAATTCACTATCCGCAGTTTGACTGCAGCTGACTAAGGGAAAATACTGTGAATGGTAGGATTACTGTAGAGCCACCACAGTCCAGTTGGCCTGAATGGCCTATTTCTGTCCTGTAAATTCTATGTAACTGCTGTAATCCCTGGTGGAAAATTTACAAAATGGGTCACCTGGTGAGAACAAGATTGGGCTTACCTATGATGCCCAGTGCTGTTAATATCTTGCTCACAATTATAAAATCATACAGCAGAGAAGGAGGCCATCCAGTCAATGGTGCTTGTACCAGCTCTTTGAAAGAGCTTGTTGTTTAGGATTGCACTTAGCTAGAGATCTCCCAGAATCCGTGTAATTGTAATATTAACCTATGCCTTTATTTTTGATGTGTGATGGGATTTATAATCACATTTAGTTTAAAAGTTTAATCCATGAATTATATAGTGTAGCACTCTGTCAAAGGTCGAACAAACATACCAGCTCAAAGGTCTTGTTTTTGCCACATTTTGCAGTGCTTTCTCTTAGATATGTCTCAACAACATAGGTTTAAGTTGAGATGAAACAACAGAAACTGGAAATTGAGTAAGAGGGGGACGCCCGCAAGGTAGAGAACAGTGCTCAGAACTCTTTTAACCTTTTTTAAAAAAGAAATCCTGTTGCCAGGAAGTACAAATATGTGAATAGCAGAGACCTGCAAAACATTTGCAGTGAAAGTATATCTTTGTTGTAACAGTGCTTTTTTAAATACAGGACTTATGGTTATTCTTTCAGCAAAGACTTTATCAAATAATTGTTTCCCCCCCCCCCCCCCCACCCCATCTTGCCACACTTAACCAATTACCTCATCCCATGCCAACCCCCATACCACCCCTTCTTCTGATGGATCCCCATCCCCCTTTGCATTCATCGCATACCACCTCAACTGATCATCTCCTGGGGAGAGAGTTGGCACCTTGCCTGACTGTACCCCAGGGAGCTTACCTTTTGTTCCTTTTATCTCTGCCAACCACCCCCCGATCCTGCCATCACCAGCAACCATTGGCAGCTGAAGGGGACATCGCATATCTCAAAGCTTAATATAATGCAATAAATGGGACTGGACTTAAAAAATAGTAGTTAGCAACCAATTCCCTGAAACATTTTTAACAAATTTGTCATGCATCTTATCCACCTAATAAAAGAAAATTCCACTACTCCTTTGTGGTAGTTGAAAATGGGGCCGAAAATGAAACATGCCTCGTGTGTCTCCACTTACACCAAGCACCACTCACTACATAAACCCACCAACAGATGGACCCCTTAAACTGACCAATCAAAACAGTCTGGACAGACAAAAACTGCAGATTATTACCATTGATGTCTAATTTAGGCAAAAAGGTCATCCTATATCTGCAACAGTAACTGATATTTAAATAGTGCCTTTAACATAATAAAATAGCCCAAGCAGGTCTGCAGCAGTGTGAAGCAGATCCGGGTCAGCAGCTGTTTTTACGTAGTAAGTTTAATAAATAGAGGCATGCAGGAGTTGCCAGAGCACATCTCACTCACCGACCAGTATTCAGTTCTGAATATTGGTGAGAGTGAATACTGGTGGGGTGTGCATCCAGAGTCTAGGCCACGGGAACTCAGCTGTTCAGGGAGGCAGAAGGAAGATTGGGAAAGCAATAGCCATAGGGTATTCTATGGGGGAATAGACTGGCATTTCTGCAGCCACAGGCATGAATCCAGGATGATTCCGGCAACAGTACTGAAGACCTGTGCTCCAGGACTTGTCGTGCCCCTAGCCAAGCTGTTCCAGTGTAACTACAACGCTGGCATCTACCCTGCAATGTGGAAAATTGCCCAGGTATGTCCTTTACACAAAAAGCAGGACATGTCCAACCCGGCCAATTGCCGCCCCATCAGCCTACTCTCAATCATCAGTAAAGTGATGGAAGGTGTCATCAACAGTGCCATCAAGCTGCACTTGTTTAGCAATAACCAGCTCAGTGACGCTCAGTTTGGGTTCCGCCAGGGCCACTCAGCTCCTGACCTCATTACAGCCTTGGTTCAAACATGGACAAAAGAGCTGAACTCGAGGTGAGGTGAGAGTGACTGCCCTTGACATCAAGGCAGCATTTGACCGAGTATGGCATCAAGGAGCCCTAGCAAAACTGAGGTCAATGGGAATCGGGGGGAAAACCCTCCGCTGGCTGGAGTCATACCTAGCGCAAAGGAAGATGGTTGTGGTTGTTGGAGGTCAATCATCTCAGCTCCAGGACATCACTGCAGAAGTTCCTCAGGGTAGTGTCCTAGTCCCAACCATCTTCAGCTGCTTCCTCAATGACCTTCCTTCAATCATAAGGTCAGAAGTGGGGATGTGCAATCATCAGCGAACAATGTTCAGCACCATTCATGACTCCTCAGATACTGAAGCAGTCTGTGTAGAAATGCAGCAAGACCTGGACAATATCCAAGCTTAGGCTGAGTTAAGTTGCAAGTAACATTCACGACACACAAGTGCCAGGCAATGACCATCTCCAACAAGAGAGAATCTAACCATCTCCCCTTGACATTCAATGGCATTACCATTCCTGAATCCCACACTATCAACATCCTAGGGGCTGCCATTGACCAGAAACTTAACTGGAGTAGCCATATAAAATACTGTGACTACAAGAGCAGGTCAGAGGCTAAGAATCCTGCAGCGAGTAACTCACCTCCTGACTCTCCAAAGCCTGTCCACCATCTACAAGGCACAAGACAGGAGTGTGATGGAATACTCTCCACTTGCCTGGATGGGTGCAGCTCCAACAACACTCAGGAAACGCGACACTATCCAGGACAAAGCAGCCCGCTTGATTGACACCCTATCCACAAACATTCACTCCATCCACCACCAACACAAAATGGCAGCAGTGTGTACCATCTATAAGATACACTGCAGCAATGCACCAAGGCTCCTTAGACAGCACCTTACAAACCTGCAACCTCTACCAACTATAAGGACATGGGCAGCAAATGCATGGGAACACCACCACCTGCAAGTTCCCCTCCAAGTCTCGCACCATCCTGACTTGTAACTATATCACAGTTCCTTCACTGTGGCTGGGTCAAAATCCTGGAACTCTCTTCCTAACAGCATTGTGGGTGTACCTACCTCCCGTGAACTGCCGTTGTTCAAGAAGGCAGCTCACCATCACCTTCGAAGGCAATTAGGGATGGGCAATAAATGCTGGCCTGGCCAACAACGCCCACATCCCATGAATAAATAAAAAAAAGACGTGTTTCCTCCCTGTTGCCAGGGTCAAGGATATCACGGAGCAGCTGCAGAGCGCTCGGAGGGGGAGGAGCCAGCGGTCATGTACCATATTGGTACCAGTGACCTAATTAGAAAGTGGAATGAGGTCCTGGGCGGCGCAGTGGTTAGCACTGCAGCCTCACAGCTCCAGCGACCCGGTTTCGGTTCTGGGTACTGCCTGTGCGGAGTTTGCAAGTTCTCCCTGTGACTGCGTGGGTTTCCTCCCACAGCCAAAGACTTGTAGGTTGTTAGGTAAATTGGCCATTGTAAATTGCCCCTAGTGTAGGAAGGTGGTAGGAGAATTGAGGGAAGGCTGAGGTATGGTAGGGAATATGGGATTAATGTAGGATTAGTATAAATGGGTGGTTGATGGTCGGCACAGACTTGGTGGGCCGAAGGGCCTGTTTCAGTGCTGTATCTCTCGCGCTCTCTCGCTCTGTATGAGGAGCTAGGAAAGCAACTTGCAAGCAACACCTCAACGGTAGTGATCTCCAGATTGCCGCCAGTACCGTGCGCAATGAGTATAGAAATAAGGAGGATCAAGCAGATGAACGCGTGGCTTGATGGAGGGCTTCAGATTCCTGGGACGTTGGGATCGGTTCTGGGGCAGATGGGACCTGAACAGGCAAGACATTGCACCCGAACAGAGCTGGGACCAATGTCGATTTGCTAGGATTGGGAAGAGTTCCAACTAACTTGTAAGGGGTGTGGGAACTGGAAGGCAGTATTAAAAAGTAAAACACAGATGCACAGAATTGAGGGAGACAGATAACAACTAGAATAGGAAATAGGCATCAGGTGGGGTTAGTGTAATGCAATAAGGTCTAAATTAGGTTTACTGCGCATGTATATAAATGTGCGGAATGTGGTAAATAAGGTTGGTGAGCTGCAGGCGCAGAATGCCACGTGGAAATATGATGTGGAGATAACGGAGACTTAGCTCAAAAAAGGGCAGGACTGGGTACTAAATGTTTCTGGCTACACTGTGTTCAGGAAAGATAGGGAAGGAAGGAAATGAGAAGGGGTAGTTGTATTTATTAAGAGAACATTACAGTGCTAGAGAGAGAGGATATCCTAAAGGGGTCAAGGACAGAATCTGGTTAGTGCTAACAAACAATAAAGGTACCATTACATTGCTGTGTGTATTCCATAGGCCACCAACTAGTGGGAAGGGTATAGAGGAACAAATTTGCAAGGAAGTTAGAGGGGTGCAGGAATTATAGAGTAATTATAATGGGGAACTTTAATTATCCTAATATAGACTGGGATATTAGTGTATAAGGCAGAGGGGGCAAGAGTTTCTAGAGTGTTCTGGAGATTTTCCAAATCAGTATGTTTCCAGTCCAATGAGGAAAGCGGCATTGCTGGACCTGGTTCTGTGGAATAAGGTGGGATAAGTGGATCAAGTGACAGTAGGGGAACATTTAGGAGACAGAGACCATAGCTAACCTAAACCTTATGCTATGAAAAAGGACAAGGAGCAAGCCAGCGTAAAGATAATTAATTGGGGAGGACCAACTTCAATGGCTTGTGAATGGATCTGGCCCAAGTATATTAGAATCAAAGATTGAAAAGCAAAATTGTAACTGAACAATGGACTGCCTTTAAAAAGGAGATAGCTCAGGTACAGTTAAGGTACATTCCCACGAGGGAGAAAGGTAGGGCAGAGATCCAGAGCTCCCTGGATGATGAGAGATGGGGCGTAAGATGAAGCAGAAAAAAGGTGCATATGAAAATGAGATGGATGATAATTTAGAACCAGGCTGAATATGGGTTCAGAGAAGAAGTGAAAAACAAATGAGAAGTAAAGAAAGTATGGGAAGAGGCTCGCAGCTAACAAGGGAATCGAAAAGTCTTCTATCGGCACATAAATGGCAAAAGGAGGAGTGGGCCGACTAGGTTCCTAAATGGGGATTTACGCATGGGGGCAGAGGGCATGGCTGAGGTACTAAATGAGTACTTTGTATCTGTCTTTACCAAGGAAGATGATGTTTCCCAAGTCATAGTGAAAGAAAAGGTAGTTGAGACATTGGATGGGCTAAAAATTGACAGAGGAGGTATTAGATAGGCTGGCTCTACTTGAGTTGAGAAGTCACCAGGACCAGATGCTTGGGGAAGAAAGGGTGGAAATTGAGGAGGCACTGGCCATAATCTTCCAATCCTCCTTTGGTACAGGGGTGATGCCAGAGGATTGGAGAATTGCAAATGTTCCACCCTTGTTCAAGAAAGTGTGTAAGGGCAAGCCCAGCAACTACAGGCCTGTCAGTTTAACCTTGCTGGTGGAAAGCTTTTAGAAACAATAATTTGGTTCAAAATTAGCAGTCACTTGGACAAATGTGGATTAGTTAAGGAAAGTCAGCACAAATTTGTAGGGGCAAATTGTTTTTACCTAACTTACTTGAGTTTTTTTGATGAGGTAACAGAGTTGATTAAGGTCATGTGGTTGATCTGTACATGGACTTCCAAAAGGTATTTGATAAAGTGCCACATAACAGGCTTGTTTGTAAAGTTAGAGCCCGCGGAATAAAAGGGATAGTTGCAGCATGGATGCAAAATTGGCTGAGTGACAGGAAACAGTATTTGTGAACGGTTGTTTTTCAGACTGGAGAAAGCTATATTGTTCGATTTTCCCCAGGGGTCAGTGTTGGGACTGTTGATCTTTTCTTGATCTATATTAATGACTTAAACATTGGCGTTCAGGGCACAATTTCAAAATTTGCGGATGACAAAACTTGGAAATATTGTGAACTATGAGGAAGGTAGTGATAAATTTCAAGAGGACATAGACAGGCTGGTGGAATGGGCAGAGAAGTGGCAGATTGAAATTTAATGCATGAAAGTGTGAAGTGATTCATTTTCGAAGGAAGAACAAGGAGAGGCAATATAAATTAACGGATGCAATTCTAAAAGGAGCACAGGAACGGAGGGACCGGGGGCTATATGGGCACAAATCATTGACAGTTGCAGGGCAGGTTGAGAAAGCTGTTAATAAAGCATGTGTGATCGTGGGCTTTACTAATTGGGGCATGGAGTACAAAACAAGGTAGTTATGATTAAACCTGTACAAAACAATGCTTCGGCCTCAACTGGAGTATTGTCAGTCAGTCATTTATGGCACAGAAGTAGGCCACTCGATCCATCAAGTCCATGCCAGCTCTCCACAGAGCTATCCAGTCAGTCCCACTCCCCTGCTTGATCCCCATAACCCTGCAAGTTTATTTCCTTCAAGTGGCTGTCCAATTTCCTTTTGAAGTCATTGATTGTCTTCCCTGCACCACCTTTGTGGGCAGCGAGTTTCAAGTTGTTATCACCCGCTGATAAAAAAAAAGTTCTTCCTCATATTCCCTCTGCATCTCATGCCCAAAGCCCGTGTCCCCTAGTCCTTGTACTATTAATGTGAATAGTTTTTTCCTTGCCTAACTTATGCCTGTCATAATCTTGTACATAATTGTGTCCCGTTCTGGGCACCGCACTTTAGGAAAGATGTGAATGCATTAGAGAGGGTGCAGGAAAGAATCATGAGAATGCTTCCAGGGATGAGGAACTTCAGTTGCATGGATAGGTTGGAGAAGCTGGATCTGTTTTCCTTAGAGAAGAGAAGATTAAGAGGAGATTTGATGGAGGTGCTCAAAATGAAGAGAGGTCTAGGCAGAGTAGATAGGGAGAAACTGTTCCCATTGGCTTAAGAATCCAGAACCAGAGGACATTGATTTAAGGTGGTTGGCAAAAGAAGCAACAGTGACAGGAGGGAAAAACCTTTTTACGCAGTGAGTGACTAGGATCTGGAGTGCACTGCCTGAGAGTGTGGTGGAGTGGTGGAAGCAGATTCAATTGGGGCATTCAAAAGAGAACTAGATAATTATTTCGAGAGAAAATTTGCAGGGCTATGGGGAAAAGGCAGAGGAGTGGGCTAGATGAGTTCTTGCAGAGAGTCGGCACAGATGTGACGGGCTGATTCTGAGCTGTAATCATTCTACGATTGTATGATTGGTGCTTCACTGCAAAATTGACACCAAGCAACGTAAAGGATATTGGGCAGGTGACCAAAAGCTTGGTCAAAGAGGTAGATTTTTAAGAAACATCTTGAAGGAGGAAAGAGCTAGAGAGGCAGAGAGGGAATTCTAGTTTCAGGCCTAGACAGCTTAAGGCACAGCCACCAATGGTGGTGATTAAAATCAGGAATACTTGAGGCCAGAATTGAATGAACATAAATATCTTGGAGGATTATGGAGCTGAAGGAGATTAGAGATGGAGAGGGATGAGGCCATGGAGGGAAAGCAAGGATGAGAATTTTAAAATCCAGGTGTTGCTTTACTGGGAGTCCATGTAGGTCAGTGAATACAGGGACGTTGGGTGAACAGGCCTTAGTGCATGTAAGGACTCAGGCAACAGAGGTTTGGATGACATCAAGTTTACGGAAAGTAGAATGTGGGAGGATGGCCAGGAGTACATTTGGGTAGTCAAGTCTGGAGGTACTAGACATGGATGAGGGTTTTGACAGCAGATGAGGTGCGGCCTGATCAGAGTTGGGCCGTGTTGTGATGAAAATAAGTGGTCTTAGTGATTATTCAGATAATTAATTGAAAGCTCGGTGTCAAATATAATAGAGGTTGTGTACAGTTGGATTCAGCCTCTGATGGTTGCTAGGAAGGGGAATGGAATCAGTCGCTAGGGAATGAATTTTGTAGTGGACATTAAAGACACTGGCTTCGGTCTTCCAGTATTGGAGGAAATTTCTACTCCATTTCTGGATGTCCGACAAGCAGTCAGATAACTTAGCGACATTGGAGTAGTCGGGAGAGGTGGTGAGAGATTTGGGTGTCGTCAGCGTGCACGAGGAAACTAATGCTGTGCTTTCGCATGATGTCACTGAGGGAGGGAGCATTCAGTGAGAAATAAGAGGGGCAAAGGATAGAACCTTGGAGGTCATCGGGGTAACAGTGCAGGAGCAGGAAGAGAAGCCACATCGCCAGTGATACTCTGGCTACGTTTAGATAGATAAGAATAGAATCAGGCAAGTGCAGTCCCATGCAGATGGGAAACAGTGGAGGGGCGTTGAAAGAGGATGGTGTGGTCAACTGTGACAAAGGTTGCGGACAAGACGATGAAGGGTAATCTTTTGTCACAGTCACATAGGATGTCATTTGTGACTTTGAGAGCCATTTCAGTACTGTGGCAAGGGTGGAAACCAGATTGGAGGGATTCAAAAATTGAGCTCCAGGAAAGATGGGCAAGGATTTGGGAGGTGACAACATGATCAAACACTTGGAGAGGAAAGGGAGGTTGGAGATCTGGCAGTAGTTTGCAGGAATGGTGGAGACGAGGCTTGTCTTTTGAGGAGAGGACTGATGACAGCAGATTTAAAGGAGAGAGGGATAGTACTTGAGAGAACTGTTGACTATACAGGAAGGGAAGTTGGGTGGTCAGTTTAGAGTGGGAATAGGGTCAAAGGAGCAGAAGGTGGCTCTCATGGACGAGATGAGTTCAGAGATGGCATGAGGGAAGATAGAGAAATTGGATAAAGATGTGAGTTCAGGGCGAGGATAGGATGGGACTTGAGTGCATTTGGCCCAGTGGGCTTGTGGAATGAAGGGAAGCAGTTGATCGGATGGTCTCAACCTTAGCAACAAAGAACTCGTCACACTTAATAGAGGTGAGGGTGGAGAAGAGGTTTGAAGACGGTTTGCATGTTCTGACTGAACATCCTGTAGTTATGGCTGCTGCAGGTTTATAGCAACAGGTCGTTATTATTGCAAAGGACTCTAGGATTTTGGGTGTATTTAGATGTATTTGGGTATTATCTTTGGGAGGAAAAAATTGCAGATTTATGATCATAACAGCAACATCTCAACTGAATTTTCCTGTTTTTCTCTATCAGTTACTTGTGTTGTGTAACTTTGCTTTTATTGGACTAATTATTGGCTCTTTTTTCAGATGATTTTAAATGTCCAATCAAAGAGGAGGTTGCACTAACTAGTGGCGAGTGGGAGGTGCTGGCAAGACATGGCTCGAGGGTAAGCATACAGAGTATGGGTTGTAAAGATTGGTGGCTTTGCTCATCAGCTGAATGGGAGTGAAAGCAAGGCAATGAATTAATCAAGATTGTAAATCAAGTAAATGACATTCATTATTAAATTATGGTCTGAAATATTCTTCTCGTGCCATGAAAGTGTTGGCAGCTTGCTTGGATAGTGTTCCAGGAGCACAGGTTGCCTACTGATAACTACTTCAAGTGCATGTTATTCAGTTAAGAACTTCGACGATGAGCGTTAGCTATTTAGCCAGAAGATCTTAATTGTCAGTAACCAATCTCGCATCCGCAACCCATGCCCGACCTCCACCAGTTCCCCAAGCTTGCACGCACACATCCTCTTGAGATTGCGTAAATGTGAGGTAATGCATTTTTGAAGGGAAAACCAGGAATTGGCGTATCATTGTAGTGAAAAGACAACCACTAAAGGTTATAGTTGAACAGAGAGCCAGGGATTCAGATGGATAATTTCCTGAAACTGCAAATTACAAATAGATGTTGCCATAAAAAAGCAGCAACAACATTTTTGGGGTTTATAAGAGTAAAGAATTGGTTATTAAGTTTGTACAAAATGTTGGTTAGACTGCAATTTTGGGCACCCCATCATAGTAAGGACATTAAGCACAATTGAAATTCACCACCATGTTACCACTGAGGAGAAATGTGATGCATCCAACTGCAGTGACCTTATTGCCGCCCCAACTGAGGTCAGCTAATTCTGCTCGCCATACTGCAAATTGTATAGAGCCTGATCAGGTCATCAAACTGTCTACTAGTGCTTCACATAATGGCTCACTTTTCAGGCTGCAGTGTCCTTGGATGTTGGTAAATCAAATTGAGACTTTCAGGGCTCGATGACTGTCAGAAGCTTTTTAAAAACCTTTTTAACACCAGAATGTTTAGTGTCTTCGCATAGGTTGATCACAAATAATTTCCCATTGCTTGAGCAGTTTCTATGACCGGCCAAAATTAGATGTTTAACTAACTAGGCCTGCATGCGTACAAATATCCATCATAATTGCAAATGCACAATTATTTGTTCATGTTTTCAACCAGAGTTTTACTTTCGAGAGCATTGAATGAGCAAGTAGTGAACCCCAACAGGCACTGGTCACCCCCTCAAGGCCATGATTGATGTGTTGGTGGGGCTGTTTAGCCACAGGACCGTAATCTCTCCCCTCCCCACCCCTGTCACCGGAACAATCTTGAACCCCATTAATCATCACTTCCCACAGGTGTTGATGGATGGTGACCCAGAACTAAAGCTCTCAACATTATTCCTGTGTGCCCAGATAATGGGTGATGGCAAGCAGTTGACTTGGATGACAGCACAGCCGAGCTTCACCCAACAACCTCCTCAGTTAACAATACCCGGACGTCAGTTTCAGTAGTAGTGGGCATGGGAAGTTCTACAGTGTTTTCTTGAATTGTGCAGAAAACTAATAGTTGTGGACTTTGTCTTTCCAAGCTCTGGCTGTGCCTGGAGAAAGCATCTTGCACTGTACAATACTAGGGAAGATTACAGGTAGTTATAAATCTATTGCTAGTGATGGACACACTGATCTTTTGAGTTAAGAATGTCACATAATAACACATCATTAAAGAATGCTAAGTGTGATTTGTTTTTTTCCTGTTAAGCCTAAATAATTATGAACATTATTGGTTTCAAGTGGTGTTTTGTTCTGTGCTGGGTTGTTTTGGGACTTAGGACCATTTGTGCTTGTTACGTTTTTCAGATCTGGGTGAATGAAGCAACAAAGTTGGTCTATTTCCAAGCCACTAAAGACACTCCATTAGAACATCACCTCTATGTGGTGAACTATGAATTTCCAGGGGAAATAGTTCAGCTAACAAAAGCTGGCTTCTCACATAGCTGCTCAGTGAGCCAGGTGAGTATTTTCACTCCAGGAATTCAGGAAAGTTGTGAAGAAAATTAAAACTAATTAAGAGCTTATTCAATGAATAGCAAGAGAAGGTGACCAGTTATGAGCTAACTCAATTCAATCCTGCTTTCCTTTTCTCTGACTTTACAGGCTTTTAAATCCAAACAGCCTGATCACTTCCTGAACTATCTACTCTTTTCAGCTTTGCCTGTGCTATGAATCTTCATCTAGGTTTCTCAATTCAAGAAAAGTAATTGGTCGAGTCTTCATAAATCTATTCTTTATTTAACTTTCATATGTTAATTTTTTTATTCGCTACTTCCTGGTCAATGGAATAATTAGGTTCACTCGCATAGTTTCAAAGAGTGGTGGGGCCCAGGCTCAATTTCTCTGAATATGCAGTGTTCCTTAGGTCAGTTGTACTGCTTCAAGGTGGCATGACCATTCCCTCAAAGAAGCTCAGGTTGGCAGGATTCACTGGCTCGGGATCAGATTTTACGCATTTCTGCCTCTTTTTGTTTTAAAAGAAATGAATTCCAGATGTTAAATCAGTATAAAAGAGAAGCAACTTCCTCTTAAATTTGAGAACTCTTTTCCCCCCCCACCCCGGCCCACTCCCCAAAAACACCTCACTCACTTTCAATCCCACCATCTGAAATTTCCCAGTGTTTTCTTAGCGAAATGGGGCCTGAAGCTGCATAGGAATAGGAGAAGGCCGTTCAGTCCCTTGTGCCCATTACGCCATTCATCCTGCCAGCTCCATGAGGGATCCTGGGAAGCCCTTGGAGCAGGCTTTCAGTAACCCCTTCAAGAACACCCTGACACAGACCCACACAACCTGCATCCGGGCTCACCAGCTGGACGTGCTGGCTATGTGTATGTATGAGTTCCCGTCCGTGTAGCGTAGCCTGCTCTCCAATCGTCTTGGCCATCCCTGTCATTGGACTAAGACCTTGTTTCGCTTGGACCGTGTGGTAGTTAGTGTGCAACGGCCACCCCACATTAAAAGAACCCATGCACAGGCACCTTCCACCCCCTCAAAATGAACTTTGGGACCTGGAATTTCAGGATTGGACTAGTCAGTCACCTAAGGACCCACAAACCTGGAGTGGAAGAAAGTCATCCTCGTTCCTAAGGGACTGCTTAAGAAGAAGAGGTTATGGCTCATCTGTATTTTAACACTATCTATTCGCCTTGGATCTGTACCCCTTGATACTTCTACTTCACAAAAATCTATCAATCTGTTTTAAAAATTTGACCCCAGTCTGAATAGATTTATGGGGGAAGAATTCCAGATTTGCATTTCATTGTTTTCGTGGTGTCGGTCTTAATGGGGCATGCTGATCGCTAGGGCTCAGCGGTGATATTCACTTCTTGAATATTTTACTTGCAGCCTTGGTAGTTTTTAACAGCAGATTCCTTCTTATTAACTGCCAGATACACACCCTTTGTGTGAAGAAGTGCTTTCTGACATCACCCCTGAACGGACTGTCCGCCGCCCCGCCCCCCCACAACAGAGGAAATCATTTCACTCTGTAATCTGCCTTCCCAAATCCTTTAATCATCTTAAACATCGCCGTTAAATCACCCTTAATCTTCGAGTCTATACAACATGTCCTCATAATTGAGCTCTTTCAGCCCCGATAACATTCTAATAAATTTGCCCTGCGCGGCCCATCCAAGGCAGTTATCAAAGTTACAAATAACATCCTTTGTGATTGTGACAAAGGTAAACTTTCCCTCCTTGTCCTTTCGGCCTGTCTGCAGCCTTTGAGATGTTTGACCCCACCATCCTCCTCCAACATCCCCACTGTCGTCAAGCTGGGTAGGACTGATCTCACCTGCTTCCATTCTTCTCTAATCCTAGCCAGAGAATCATTTGCAATGGCTTCTCTTCTTGCTCCTGCACTGTTGCACTCTGGTGTGCCCCAAAGATCTATCCTTGGCCCCCTCCCATTTCTCATCTACATGCTGCCCCCTCGGCAACATTGTCTGAAAGCACAGGATTAATTTTCACGTGTGCTGACGACACACCACTTCGCTTGACAACTCCATTGTTGCTAAATTATCCAGCTGCTTATCTGACATCCAGTACTAGATGAGCAGAAATTTCCTTCAATTAAATGTTGGGAGGACTGTAGGCATTGTTTTCAGACCCCGCTGCAAACTCTGTTCCTTAGCTCCTGACTCCATTGCGCTCCCTGGCAACAGTCTGAGATTAAGCCAGCCTGTGCACAACCTTGGTATCACATTTGAGTTAGAGATGAGATTCTGACCTCTCATTCGTGCTATCGCTAAGACCACCAATTTCCACTTCTGTAACATCGCCCGACTTCACCCATCTCAACTCATCTGCAGCTGAAACGCACATGCCTTTGTAACCTCTAGACTTGACTATTCCAATGCATTCTTGGCTGGTCTCTTCGTAAACTTGTCATTCAAAACTTTGTTGTTCCTGTCTGAACTCTCACCAAGTCCTGTTCCCCTATTACCCCTGTGCTCGCTGACCTGCTTTGGCTCCCAGTCAAGCAGTTACTTCATCTTTAAAATTCTCATCCTTGTTTTCAAATCCCTCCATGGCTTCACCCCTCCCTATCTCTGTAATCTCCTCCAGCCCCACAACCCTCCAGATAACTGCGCTTCTCTAATTCAGGCCTCCTTATGCATCCCTGATTTTAATTGCTCCTCCATTGGAGGCTGTGATTTCAGTTGCTGAGGCCCCAAGCTCTGGAATACCTTCCCTACACCTTTCCACCTCGCTTTCTTCCTTTAAGACACTCCTTAAAATCTACCTCTTTGACCAAGCTTTTGTGTCTGTCATATTTTGTTTTATAATGCTCCTTGGGACATTTTATTATGTTGAAGGTGCTGCATAAATATAGTTGTTGATGCGTCCTTCCTGAGGTGTGGTGCCCAGAACTGTATGCATTACTCCTGTTCGGACTGAAGTGGGAGGAGTGCACTGTTTTTCGTCGTTCCACTTCTCCACAGGTCACAACGTATATTTAAATGTTTACATAGTTACTAATACGGTCAATCATAAACTCTGTTTGTATCCCAGAATAAAATACACCAACCAGGTTTCTTTAATAAACAACAAAAGTATCAGTTTATTATAAAATAAGATATAACCAGTAATGAAGCAAAGCATTTACGTACTGAAATAGGAAAGTTCCCTTTTACCTTAGCCCCTCTCACGTGCGCACACATACCGGTTAACCAGAAAAAAGATTTTCTTTTTTTAGTTTTGTTACAAAAAAAAAAGGCAAAAACAATAATTTGGCCAAATACTTGCTAATTCTTGAAGGAAAAAAGGAAGATACAGAAAGATGATACGGAAAGATGTCAGTTGTTCGTTTTTGGTTTGGCATCCCAAATATGCGTAGACAGCTGTCACTGGGATCTTGCTAGAACAGTTCTTTCAGGCGACATTGAAGATCAGTTTGGCAGGTTTTCCAGGTGAAATGCGGCATCGAGTTTCTGGCAGACTTTTCAGGAGAAATGCAGCATCAGTTTCTCTGTCTTGCACTTGATTTTCAGGAAGTTCTCAGAAAAGGCTGCTGATGATGACTGCTCTCTTGGCTGGTTTTCTCCAAAGGCCTTCAAAACAGTTCACACTCCAACACACTGTCCAAAGCAAAACCAGAAACAGTATCTCAAGAGTCAAGCCTCCTGACCCCTATAAATCTTGACCTGTCATTTCTCTGTAAACATCTCCCCCAAGTCAAAAAGCCCCTGCTGGGTATTTATCTGAAGACAGGTGACTTTCAGTAAGGATTATTGACAAACCAAGTCCCTTCAGTGTAGAGGCCTGCTTTGGGTCAGGAAAAAGAACCCGACCGAACCACAGCAGACCCGAGCCCGACCTGGCCTGAGTCCCTCTGATTTTGCCCTGACCCGAACCTGCCACTACTCGACCCGACCCGAGCCATACCCGACCATCACTTTACTTGCCTTCCCACTGGGAAGCTCCACCGAGCTGCAGCACATGCGCGATGACATCATAGTGACGTCTTCGCGCACTGCGCAGACTCAGTTTCGTCCTGGACTCCCAGCTCAGGTAAGTTTTTTTTTTTAATTAAAAATTTTTTTTTATTTCTACTTAACGGCAGAGCACTTACCGTGTGTAGCCGGCCCCGGAATATGGGCCTGGCTTAACCCAACACGTGTCTTTGGGTCCCATCGGGTTCTGGTCAGGTAGCAGGCCTCTACTTCAGTGTCCTTTTAATGACCCCAGCGAAAAAAATCCATGGAATCCTTTTCAATTTTTCCAAAGAAAACAATGCCCATAATTCTAAAATACATGAGTCCTCCAAATACTTCACAAAAATATATCTTTTTCTTTCTTTTTCTTTTGGGCCTCCTTATCTCGAGAGACAATGGATACGTGCCTGGAGGTGGTCAGTGGTTTGTGGAGCAGTGCCTGGAGTGGCTATAAAGGCCAATTCTAGAGTGACAGGCTTTTCCACAGGTGCTGCAGAGAAATTTGTTTGTCGGGGCTGTTGCACAGTTGGCTCTCCCCTTGCGCCTCTGTCTTTTTTCCTGCCAACTACTAAGTCTCTTTGACTCACCACATTTTAGCCCCGTCTTTATGGCTGCCTGCCAGCTCTGGCGAACGCTGGCAACTGACTCCCACGACTTGTGATCAATGTCACAGGATTTCATGTCGCGTTTGCAGACGTCTTTATAGCGGAGACATGGACGGCCGGTGGGTCTGATACCAGTGGCGAGCTCGCTGTACAATGTGTCTTTGGGGATCCTGCCATCTTCCATGCGGCTCACATGGCCAAGCCATCTCAAGCGCCGCTGACTCAGTAGTGTGTACAAGCTGGGGATGTTGGCCGCCTCGAGGACTTCTGTGTTGGAGATACGGTCCTGCAACCTGATGCCAAGTATTCTCCGGAGGCAGCGAAGATGGAATGAATTGAGACGTCGCTCTTGGCTGACATATGTTGTCCAGGCCTCGCTGCCATAGAGCAAGGTACTGAGGACACAGGCCTGATACACTCGGACTTTTGTGTTCCGTGTCAGTGTGCCATTTTCCCACACTCTTTTGGCCAGTCTGGACATAGCAGTGGAAGCCTTTCCCATGCGCTTGTTGATTTCTGCATCTAGAGACAGGTTACTGGTGATAGTTGAGCCGAGGTAAGTGAACTCTTGAACCACTTCCAGAGCGTAGTCGCCAATATTGATGGATGGAGCATTTCTGACGTCCTGCCCCATGATGTTTGTTTTCTTGAGGCTGATGGTTAGGCCAAATTCATTGCAGGCAGCCGCAAACCTGTCGATGAGACTCTGCAGGCACTCTTCAGTGTGAGATGTTAAAGCAGCATCGTCAGCAAAGAGGAGTTCCCTGATGAGGACTTTCCGTACTTTGGTCTTTGCTCTTAGACGGGCAAGGTTGAACAACCTGCCCCCTGATCTTGTGTGGAGGAAAATTCCTTCTTCAGAGGACTTGAACGCATGTGAAAGCAGCAGGGAGAAGAAAATCCCAAAATGTGTGGGTGCGAGAACACAGCCCTGTTTCACGCCACTCAGGATAGGAAAGGGCTCTGAGGAGGAGCCGCCATGTTGAATTGTGCCTTTCATATTGTCATGGAATGAGGTGATGATACTTAGTAGCTTTGGTGGGCATCCGATCTTTTCTAGTAGTCTGAAGAGACCACGTCTGCTGACAAGGTCAAAGGCTTTGGTGAGATCAATGAAAGCAATGTAGAGGGGCATCTGTTGTTCACGGCATTTCTCCTGTATCTGACGAAGGGAGAACAGCATGTCAACGGTCGATCTCTCTGCACGAAAGCCACACTGTGCCTCAGGGTAGACGCGCTCGGCCAGCTTCTGGAGCCTGTTCAGAGCGACTCGAGCAAAGACTTTCCCCACTATGCTGAGCAGGGAGATTTCATGGTAGTTGTTGTGGTCACCTTTGTTTTTATAGAGGGTGATATTGGCGTCGCGCATGTCCTGGGGTACTGCTCCCTCGTCCCAGCACAGGCATAGCAGTTCATGTAGTGCTGAGAGTATAGCAGGCTTGGCACTCTTGATTATTTCAGGGGTAATGCTGTCCTTCCCAGGGGCTTTTCCCCTGGGAATATGTAGAAGCATAGATATAACACCTCCATCCTTGGAGGAATGAAACGCCATTTTCAAATGCATTTCATTACAAAGAGTGGGAACAAAAAGAAGGTAAAAAATATTTTAAAGTATATTTTCACATTGATACTCAGTCACTCTTTGTCTGTAGCTAATACAGTTCTGCTTTGTACCATCTTTGCACTCAGATAATTCAAAGCAAAGTTAAATCTAGACAAAGCATCCGCAATCACATTGTCTTTTCCCGCAATGTGGATAAGCTTTAAGTGATGAGGTTGAAATAGTAAACTCCAGCAGAATAGTCTGGCATTCTGGCTTTTGAATTTTTCCACAAAGGCGAGGGGGCTTTGATCAATATATACCAGTGTGTCTCGGTAGTTATGGCGGACAAAGACCTCAAAATGCTTAAGAGCTAGTAACAGGCCTAGGGTTTCATTCTCCGCTGTTGAATATCTTTTTTGGTATCGATTTAGCTTTTTGGGAAAGTGTCCAGCTGGCCTTTCAATGCCTGATTCATGGTCTTCTAACGGGACTGCGCTGACCCCCCAGGTCACTAGCATCAATTGTTACTTTGAAGGCTTAGTGAAATTTGGTGCAGCCACCACTGGTTCATTAATAAAAATGGCTATCAGCCTCTCAAAAGATGCTTGGCACTTTCCTGATCATACTACCTTGGTTTTCTTTTTTTTTGTAGCAAATCTGTCTGTGGAAAAGCTTTAGTACTAAAATTTGGTACAAACTTGTAGAAACCACACATCCCCAAGCACCTCATGATTTCTTGCTTAGTCCTACAGGTGGGTACACCATCAATACTTGTACTTTTGCTGTTTTTGGCAGCACTTAATATATGCCCAAGGTAGGTTACTCTGGATTTTGCAAATTCACTTTGGACAAGGTTTATCACTAAATCAGCCGATTGTAATTTTCTAAACTGAGCTTCTAGTTGTTCCAAGTGGTTCACTGTATGCCAGCACATTGTCAAGGTAAACCACAGAGTTAGGAGTACTGGCTACCACTTGGTTCATTAGTCTCTGAAAAGTGACTGGGGCATTTTTTTCTTTAGCCTGAATGGCATCACTTGTCATTGGAAAAGACTGTCTGGTGTGACAAAAGCTGCTATTTCATTAGCTTGGGGTGTTAAAGGAACCTGCCAGTATCCTCTTAACAAACATATTTTGGTAACAAACATGGCAGTGCCCTCTTTGTCAATACAGTCTTCCAAGCGAGGAATTAGATAGGAGTCTGCCTTTGTTACTGCATTAACCTTTCTCTTGTCCAGGCAGAATCTAGTTGAACCAACAGATTTAGGCGCTAACATGACTGGGGAACTCCAGCTGCTTTGACTGGGTTCAATTAAGTGGCTTTCCAGCATTTATTGGATTTCTGCTTTTACCTGGGCCTGTTTCTCTGGGCTTAAGCAATACGGATGCTGTTTTAGATTAGAGATACAGCACTGAAACAGGCCCTTCGGCCCACCGAGCCTGTGCCGAACATCAACCACCCATTTATACTAATCCTACACTAATCCCATATTGCTACCAAACATCCCCAACTGTCCCTATATTTCCCTACCACCTACCTACACTAGTGACAATTTATAATGGCCAATTTACCTACCAACCTGCAAGTCTTTTGGCTTGTGGGAGGAAACCGGAGCACCCGGAGAAAACCCACGCAGACACAGGGAGAACTTGCAAACTCCACACAGGCAGTACCTGGAATCGAACCCGGGTCCCTGGAGCTGTGAGGCTGCGGTGCTAACCACTGCGCCACTGTGCCGCATTCCCCTAAATCCACATTTTTTTTTAAATATTCATTCATGGGATGTGAGCGTCACTGGCCAGGCCAGCATTTATTGCCCATCCCTAATTGCCCTTGAGAAGGTGGTGGTGTGCTGCCTTCTTGAACCGCTGCAGTCCATGTGGGGTAGGTACACCCACAGTGCTGTTGGAAAGGGAGTTCCAGGATTCTGACCCAGTGACAGTGAAGGAATGGCGATCTCGTTCCAAGTCAGGATGGTGTGGGACTTGGATGGGAACTTGCAGGTGGTGGTGTTCCCATGTATTTGCTGCCCTTGTCCTTCTAGTTGGTAGAGGTCGCAGGTTTGCAAGGTGCTGTCTAAGGAGCCTTGGTGTGTTGCTGCAGTGCATCTTGTAGATGGTACACACTGCTGCCACTGTGCATCGGTGGTGGAGGGAGTGAATGTTTGTAGATGAGGTGCCAGTCGAGCGGGCTGCTTTGTCCTGGATGGTGTCAAGCTTCTTGAGTTTTGTTGGAGATGCACTCATCCAGGCAAGTGGAGAGTATTCCATCACACTCTTGACTTGTGCCTTGTAGATGGTGGACAGGCTTTGGGGAGTCAGGAGGTGAGTTACTTGCCGCAGGGTTCCTATCCTCTGACCTGCTGTTGTAGCCATGGTATTTATATGACTACTCCAGTTCAGTTTCTGGTCAATGGTATCCCCTAGGATGTTGATAGTGGGGGATTCAGCGATGGTAATGCCATTGAATGTCAAGGGGGGATGGTTAGATTCTCTCTTGTTGGAGATGGTCATTGCCTGGCACTTGTGTGGTGCGAATGTTACTTGCCACTTATCAGCCCAAGTCTGGTTGTTGTCCAAGTCTTGCTGCATTTCTACACGGACTGCTTCAGTATCTGAAGAGTTGCGAATGGTGCTGAACATTGTGCAATCATCAGCGAACGTCACCACTTCTGACCTTATGATTGAAGGAAGGTCATTGATGAAGCAGCTGATGTTTGGGCCTAGGACACTACCCTGAGGAACTCCTGCAATGATGTCCTGGAGCTGAGATGATTGACCTCCAACAACCACAACCATCTTCCTTTGCGCTAGGTATGACTCCAACCAGCAGAGAGCTTTCTCCCTGATTCCCATTGACTTCAGTTTTGCTAGGGTTCCTTGATGCCATGCTCGGTCAAATGCTGCCTTGATGTCAAGGGCAGTCACTCTCACCTCACCTCTTGAGTTCAGCTCTTGTGCCCATGTTTGACCAAGGCTCTCTTGAGCCGTTCCCGGAACACAGATACACAATCAACACCGAAGTTTTGTCCCTCTGCTCCAAAAAAAATCTTCCTTTAATTAGTTCTAGAGGACCTCTTATTTCATGTCCATAAACTAATTAAAAAGGACTAAAACTGATTGACTCATTAGGTGAATCTCTAGTGGCAAACAAAAGACATTTGAGCCCTTTATCCCAATCATAGGGATGTTCATGACAGTACGCCCTGATCATAGTTTTGAGAGTCTGATGGTATCTTTCTAAAGCCCCTTGTCTGTGGGTGGTCTGCTGAAGACTGTGTTAGACCCAAAGTCGATATTAAATTGGAACCCTGATCCGACTGAATCTCAATCGGTAATTCATATCGAGTGAAGAACTGGATTAACTTCTCTACAACTGCCTATAGCACCAAGGAATGGTACAAGAGTAGGGAAATTTGATGATAGAACAAATTTCAAGGCTTTGTATCTGAATTCATGAAGCATTCGTAATAAAATTAATGAGTTAACAGCGCAAATAGAGACGAATGGGTATGATTTAGTGGCGATTACTAAGACGTGGTTGCAAGGAAACCAGGTTTGGGAATTGAATATCCAAGTGTACTCAGTATTTCGGAAGGATAGGCAGGAAGGAAAAGGAGGTGGTGTAGCTTTGTTAGTAAAGGAAGAGATCAGTGCTGTAGTGAGAAATGATATAGGCACTGGAGATCAAGACGTAGAATCAGTCATTTTTTTAATAGCAAGGGAAAGAAGTCCCTGGTGGGAGTAATCTATAGGTCCCCAAACAGTAGTTCCGCAGTGGGGCATGGTATAAACCAGGACATACTGGGGGCTTGTAAGAAAGGTGCGGCAATAATCATGGTTGATTTTAATATGCATATAGACTGGATTAATCAAATTGGCAAGGGTAGCCTCGAGGGAGAGTTCATTGAATGTATTAGAGATTGTTTTTTGGAGCAATATGTTGTGGAACCAACCCGGAGGGGACAGGCTATTCTAGATTTGGTATTATGTAATGAGGTGGAACTAATTAATCTCATAGTTAAGGATCCTCTAGGGAAGAGTGATCATGCTAGAATTTCAAATTCAGTTTGAGCGCGAGAAACGGAGTCCCACGCGAGCGTTTTGGAGTTAAACGAAGGTAATTACATAGGCATGAGGACAGATTTGGCCCTAGTGGACTGGGCAGGAAGATTAAAAGATAGGGCAGTTGATGAGCAGTGGCAGATGTTTAAGGAGATATTCAATTCTTCTCAACTAAAATATATTCCAGAGAGGAAGAAAGATTGTAAGAGGGGGCAAAAACATCCATGGCTAAGTAAGGAAGTTAAGGATAATATAAAGACAAAAACCACGGCATACCATATTGCAAAGGCCAGTGGCAGGCTGGAAGATTGGGAAACTTTTGAAGATCAACAAAGGGTTACTAAAAAAAGTAATAAAAAGAGCAAAGGTAAATTATGAAAGAAAACTAGCGCAAAATATAAAAATGGTTAGCAAAAGCTTCTATAAGTATATAAAAGGGAAGAGAGTAGCTAAAGTGAATGTTGCTCCCTTGGAGGATGTGACTGGGGAGTTAATAGTGGGGAACACAGAAATGGTAGAGACACTAAATCAGTATTTTGCCTCTGTTTTCACAGTGGAGGACACTAGTACCATCCCAATAGTAACAGGTAATGCGGAGGTTATAGAAATGGAAGAACTTAAAACAATCATCACTAGGGAAAAAGTACTGAGCAAACTATTGGGATTGAAGGCAGACAAGTCCCCAGGGCCTTCTGGCCTAAATCGTAGGGTCTTAAAGGAAGTGGCAGTGGAGATAGTGGATCCATTGGTCATAATATTTCAAAATTCCCTGGATGCAGGGAAGGTTCCAGTGGATTGGAAAAATGCTAATATAACGCCCTTATTCAATAAGGGAGGGAGGCAGAAAGTAGGGAACTATAGACCAGTTAGTTTAACCTCTGTCGTTGGAAAATTGTTAGAATCCATTATTAAGGAAGTAATAACAGGACATTTAGAAAGTTAAAATGCAATTCATCAGAGTCAGCATGGTTTTATAAAGGGTAAATCATGTTTGACTAATTTGCTAGAGTTCTTCGAAGATGTAACAAGTAAAGTGGATAATGGGGATCCTGTAGATGTTGTATATCTGGACTTGCAGAAGGCATTTGATACGGTGCCGCACAAAAGGTTAATACACAAGGTAAGATCGCATGGGGTTAGGGGCAGTTTATTAGCTTGGATAGAGGATTGGCTAGCAAACAGAAAACAGAGTTGGGGTAAATGGGTCCTTTCCTGGTTGGCAAGATGTAACTAGTGGGTTTGGTCCTCGGGCCCCAACTATTCACAATCTATATCAATGACTTGGATGCAGGGATAGAAGGTACTATAGCCAAGTTTGCAGATGACACGAAAATAGGTGGGATAGGAAGTTGCAATAAAGAAATAAGAAATTTACAAATGGATATGGATAGGTTAGGCGAATGGGTCAAAAGTTGGCAGATGGAGTTTAACATGGATAAGTGTGAGGTTATCCATTTTGGTTGGAAGAATAGAAAAGCAAATTATTACCTAAATGGAGAGAAACTTCAGAGTGCTTTGGTGCAGACGATCTGGGTGTCCTCGTGCATGAATCGCAGAAAACTAGTATGCAGGTACAGCAGGTAATATGGAAGGTAAATGGAATTTTGGCATTTATTGTTAAAGGAATAGAGTATAAAAGTAGGAAAGTGTTACTGCAACTGTACAAGGCATTAGTGAGACTGCACCTGGAGTATTTGGTCCCATTATTTGAGGAGGGATGTAGTTGCATTGGAGGCAGTTCAGAGGAGGTTCACTAGATTGATTCCAGGGATGAGGGGTTTGTCTTATGAAGAGAGATTGAGCAGTTTAGGCCTTTACTCTCTAGAGTTTAGAAGAATGAGAGGAGATCTAATTGAGGTATATAAGATGATTAAGGGGATTGACAAAGTAGACGTAGAGAGGATGTTTCCTTTGGTGGAGCAATCTAGAACGAGAGGTCATAGCTTTCGGATAAGGGGTAGCAGATTTAAAATGGCGATGAGAAATTATTTCTCTCAAAGGGTCGTGAAGCTGTGAAATTCACTACCCCAGAGTGTGGTGGATGCTGGGGCATTGAGTAAATTTGAGGAGATAGACAGATTTTTAATTATTAATGGGTTGAAGGGTTATGGAGACCGGGCAGGAAAGTTGAGTTGAGGCAGAGATGAGATTAGCCATGATCGTATTGAATGGTGGAGCAGGCTCGAGGCGCTGAATTGCCTACTCCTGCTCCCAGTTCTTATGTTCTTAGCAGTAATTGTTCTCCAAGGAATGTCCTCTGGGAACTGAGTAGCCGTATCCATGATAGTGAGTACACATTGTTTTTGATAAAGGTCCTACACAGTCTACCAACACCCGACTAAATGGTTCCCCAAAAACTGGTATGGGAATTAGAGGTGCCGGTTTTATAGCAGGTTGCGGTTTTCCCACAATCTGGCACGTATGGCATGTTTCACAAAACTGCACCATGTCCTTGGAAAGACCTGGCCAGTTAAAAAAAAAAAATCAACTTGTACATGATTGGGTCTTCCGAATCCCCACATGTCCTGCTGTAAGAATTTCATAGAAATCATAGAATCATGAAAGTTTAAGGCACAGAAAGAGGACACTTGGCCCATCGTGTCTGTGCCAGCCAAAAAACGATCCACCTATTCTCATCCCACCTTCCAGCATTTGGTCTGTAGCCCTGCAGGTTACGGATTAAGGTGCTTATCCAGACTCCTTTTGAATGATTTGAGGGTCTCTGCCTCAACTACCCTTTCAGACAGTGAGTTCCAGACCCCCATCACCCTCTGGGTGAAAAAGATTTTCCTCATCTCCCCTCTAATCTTTCTACTAATCACTTTAAACCTCTGCCTCCTCGTCGCTGACCTCTCTGCTAAGGTGAATAGACCCTTCACCTCCACTCTATCCAGGCCCCTCAAAATTTTGTACATTTCAATCAGATCTCCCCTCAGCCTTCTCTGTTCCAAGGAAAACCCAGTATATCCAATCTTTTCCCATAGCTGTATTTTTCCAGTCAGAGCAACATCCTTGTAAATCTCCTCTGTACCCTTTCTAGTGCAAATACATCCTTTCTGTAATGAGGTGACCAGAACTACACACACTACTCAAGTTGTGGCCGAACCAATGAATGATACATTTCCAGCATAACCTTCCTGCTCTTTATATTCTATACCTTGGCTAATAAAGGAAAGGATTCCATATGTCGCCTTAACCACCTTATCTACCTGTCCTGCTGCCTTCAGGGATCTGTGGACATTCACTCCAAGGTCCCTCACTTCCTCTACATTTCTCAGTATTTTCCCATTAATCGTTTATTCCTTTGCCTGGTTTGACCTCCCCAATTGCATCACCTCACACTTCTCTGCATTGAATTCCATTTGCCACTTTTCTGCCTATCTGACCAAATCATCAATATCTTCCTGCAGCTATCCTTCTCGCTTTCTGCCACACAGCCAATCTTTGTGTCATCTGCAAGCATCTTGATCATGCCCCCTACATTTACGTCCAAATTGCTAACATGTACCACAAAAAGCAGGGGACCCAGTACTGAGCCCTGAGGAACGCCAATGGAAACAGCCCTCCAGTCGCTAAAACACCAGCAATTACCCTTTGTTTCCTGCCACTGAGCCAATTTTGTATCCACCTTGCTACATTTCCCTGGATCCCCCGGTTTTTTTTTTAACCAGTCTGCCATGTGGGACCTTGTCAAAAGCCGTGCTAAAATCCATGTAGACCACATCAACTGCACTACCCTCATCTATCTTGTTATCTCCTTTTCAAAAAATTCAGTTAAGTTGGTCAAACAAGATCTTCCCGTAACAAATCTATACTGAATATCCTTGATTAACCTGTGCCTTTCTAAGTGACAGTTTCTCCTGTCTCAGGATAGATTCCAATAATTTGCCCACGACTGAGGTTAGACTGATTGGCCTGACTGGTCTATCCTTCGCTTCCTTTTTAAACAGAGGTACAATGTTAGCAGTTCTCCAACCTTCCGGCACCACACCCGTATCCAGTGAGGACTGGAAAATTATGGTCAGACCCTCTGCTGTTTCCTCTCTCGCTGCTTTTAACAGCCTAGGGTACATTTCATCTGCCCCTGGTGATTTATCAACTTTCAAGGATGCTGATCCCATTAATACTTCCTCTCTCCCTATGTTTATCACATCCAATGCTTCACAATCTTCCTCAACTACGATATCTGCATCGTACCCTCTTTTGCGAAGACAGACGCAAAGTTTTCATTAAGAACCATACCAACATCTTCCGCCCCTACACGTAGGTTACCTTTTTGGCCTTTTATGGGCCCTACTCTCTCCTTAGTTATCCTCTTACTCTTAACGTATTGATACAACTTCTTTGGGTTCACCTTGATTTTGCTTGCCAATATTCTGTCATGCCCTCTCTTTGCTTTCCTAATTTCCTTTTTGATTTCACCCCTCCACTTTCTATATTCCTCTCAGCTTTCTGTGGTATTGAGTTCTCGGTGTTGGACATAGCTTTTCTTTTCTGCCTTATCTTACTTACCCAGTAAGCTCCTTGACACCGATGGGGCTCTAGATTTGGCTGCCTCACCCATTTGCTTTGCGGGAACATGTTTACTCTGAACCCCTTGAATCTCCCCTTTGAGTGCCTCCCATTGTTCTGACACTGATTTACCTTCAAGTAGCTGTTTCCAGTCCACTTTTGCTAAATCACTCCTCAGTTTAGTAAAATTGGCCTTGCCCCAATTGAGAATTCTCTGTCCTTTTCTATAATTATGTTACAACAGACTGAATTATGATCACTGCCACCAAAATGTTCTCCCACTGCCACTCCTTCCACCTGCCAATCTTCATTTCCTAAAACTAAGTCTAAAACTGCGCCCTCTCTTGGACTTGCTACATACTGGGCAAAAATGTTCTCCTGAATGCAGCTCAAGAATTCTGTTCCCTCAATTCCTTTCATACTAAAACTATCCCAGTTAATGTTGGGGTAGTTAAAATCCCCCACTATTACTGCCCTGTTGTTCTTGTACTTCTGAGATTTGCCTACATATCTGCTCTTCTATCTCCCTCTGGCAGTTTGGAGGTCTATAGTGCACTCAGCTGTGTGATTGCCCTTATTTTTGTTCCTTAGCTCAATCCATATGGCTTCACTTGATGAATCTTACAACATATTCCTCCTAACAGCTGTAATAGTTTCCTTGACCAATATTGCCACTTCCCCTCCTTTCTTATCCCCCTCCCCATTGTGTCTGAAAACCCTGTAACCAGGAGCATTGAGCTGCCATTCCTCTCCCTCCTTAAGCCATGTTTCTGTAATAGCTATGATATCATACTGCCACATGTCTATCTGTGTCCTCAGCTCATCTGCTTTATTTGCTATACTCCTTGCATTGAAATAGATAACCTTTGAGCACTGACAAACTCCTTCGCTTTTTTATTTTCTAACCTTTGTTTCCTCTGTCTTCCAGTCTCATCCATTAAGTTTCTGCCTTCTATTTTCATTTCTGATTCTGTCCCAACTGAGTCTACCCTCAGGTCCCCCATCCCCCTGCCAAACTAGTTTAAACCCTCCCCAACAGCACTAGCAAAACGACCCACAAGGAACTCAGTCCCGGCTCTGTTCAAGTGCAACCCGTCCAGCTTGTACAGGTCCCATCTCCCCAGAGCCAATCCCAATGTCCCAGGAATCTCAAGTCCTCCCTCCTGCAGCATCTTTCCAGCCACGCATTCATCTTTCTGTTCCTACACTCACTTGCTATGGACTATCCTTACTATTTCCCAGCAATACTTGGGAGGTAACACTAGCTGGTGAACAACCGTCCGCTCTTTATCCACATGTCTGTGAGTAGGTCTCCACTTCCTCATCAGAATGCTGTTTTTAATATAGTAGCCTTCTGCACATACGAACATATGAATTAGGAGCAGGAGTAGGCCGCTCTGCCCCTCGAGCCTGCTCTGCCATTCAACAAGCATCAGGGCTGATCTGATTGTAACCTCAACTCCACATTCCCGCCACCCCCCAATAACCTTTCACCCCCTTGCCCTTGCTTATCAAGAATCTATCTACCTCTGCCTTAAAAATATTCAAGACTCTGCTTCCACCGCCTTTTGAGGAAGCGATTTCTAAAGATTCATGACCCTCAGAAGAAATTTCTCCTCATCTGTCTTAAATGGGAGACCCCTTTGTTTAAGCAATGACCCCCTAGTTCTAGATTCTCCCACAAGAGGAAGCATCCTTTCCACATCCACCCTGTTAAGACCCATCAGAATCTTGTGTTTCAATCAAGTCACCTCTTATTCTTCTAAATTCTAGCGGATGCAAGCCTAGCTTGTCCAATCTTTCCTCATAAGACAATCTGCCAATTCCAGATATTAGTCTAGTAAACCTTTCCTGAACTGCTTTCAATGCGTTTACATCCTTTAAAAAGGAGACCAATACTGTACACAGTGCTCCAGATGTGGTTTCACCAATGCCCTGTGTAGCTGAAGCATAACCTCGCTACTTTTGTATTCAATTCCTGTCACAAACAATAACATTCTATTAGCTTTCCTAATTATTTGCTGTACCATCATACTAATCTTGTGATTCATGCACAAGGGCACCCAGATCCCTCTGCATCTGAGATCTGCAAACTCGCCATCTAGATAATATGCTCTTTTTATTCTTCCTGCCAAAATGGACAATTTCACATTTCCCACATTATACTCCATTTGCCAGATCTTTGCCCATGCACTTAACCTACTATATCCCTTTGTAGCCTCCTTATGTCCTCTTGCAAGTTACTTTCCTTCCTATTAGAAAAGTCACAGATTATAAACAAGTGAGGTGGGGGTTGCCCAACCCCCACCTCACTTGTTTATAATCTGTGACTTTTCTAATATTTGTCAGTTCCGAAGAAGGGTCACTGACCCGAAACGTTAACTCTGCTTCTCTTTCCACAGATGCTGCCAGACCTGCTGAGTGAATCCAGCATTTCTTGTTTTTGTTTCAGATTTCCAGCATCCGCAGTATTTTGCTTTTACTTTCCTTCCTATCTTTGTGTCATCAACAAATCAGTCCCTTCATCCAAGTCATTTATTTAAATTGTAAAAAGTTGAGGCCCCAGCACTGATCCCTATGGCACACTACTCATTTTGTCTTGCCAACCAGATTTATGCCTACTTACTCTCTCCTGTTAGCTAGCCAATCCTCTGTCCATGCCAAAATGTTACCCCCTATACCATGAGCCTTTATTTTCTGCAATAATCTTTGATGTGGCACCTTATCAAATGCCTTCTTGAAATCTAAGTACAGTACATTCACCGGTTCCCTTTTATCCACAGCACATGTTACTTCAAAGAACTCCAATAAATTGCTTACACATGTTTCCCTTTCACAAAACCTTGTTGACTCTGCCTGATTACCTTGAATTTTTCGAAGTGCCCTGCCATAATGTCTTCAATAGCTTCTAACATTTTCCAGATGATGGATGTTCAGCTAACTGGCTTGTAGTATCCTGCTTTCTGTCTTCCTACCTTTTTGAATAAAGGAGTTACATTGGTTATTTTCCAATCTAATGGAACCTTCCCTGAATCTAGGGAATTTTGGAAATTTAAAATCAACTATCAATCACTAGCCACTTTTAAGACCCTAGGATGAAGTCCATCAGGACCCGGGGACTTGCCAGCCTGCAGCTCCAACAATTTGCTTGTTATTTGCTACTTCCCCGGTGATTGTAATTTTCTTGAGTTCCTCCTTCCTTTCCATTTCCTGATTTACAGCTATTTCCGGAACTCCTTTTGCCTCAGCTTCAGTTAGAGCAGATTGTGCCACTTTTTTAAAATTCTGGATCGGCTTGCTGAGCCTTGTTCAGAGAAGACTTACTGAACATTTCCTTCGGATTATCCAAATCCCCAAAGAAAGTTTCAGATATTCTGCTATCTGTCTGTGGTGCCAACTTTACCTCTGACAGTGGAACTTGTTTAGCCATTGCTTGAGTTACCACACATGAAGGAAAAATTCCTGGAACCTTTTCCTGCAACTGTTTTGTCTCTCTAACTCCACTTGATTTTTTCTGTGACTACTGGAGAAGCTATTACCTTTGCTCTGGCCAAGTCATTCCCCAGGTCGACTCCAACTATAGGCAAACTATGGACAACTCCTGCAGTTACCGTTCCAAACGTTAGGTCACACTCTAGGTGTACCCGATAAAGGTACAGGTATATATTCCCCGCTGATACCATTCTCTAAAACCTTGGCATTCAATGCGTGCTCTGGTGGAAAAGTTATGCCTTTTCCCAGCAAAAGAGTTTGGGTGGCTCCTGTATCCCCAAGTATAAATATAGGTTTACCTGCCTCACTTGAGGGATAAGGAGTTACTTTTCCTTTTGACACTCTGGAATCTTACTCATGACCCTTACGTACTCTGGTTTTTGTATTTGACCTTACAGCTGCAGTCAGGGCTACAGCCTGATCTGTCGTACTCTCGGTCATGGCCCCTTTCTCTGCATTGACCTTGTGCACCCTAATAAGTCCCATCGGTTTACCCTGCAACTTCCAGTGATCTGCAAGGTGTCCCACCTTGTGATAATGGTAACACTTAGGCTTGTGGACCTCACTTTGACCCTTAGCATATTACTTTCTGGCCTAAGGAGGAGATCCCGGGGCTTTCCCAGCTGTCCCTTCTTGTCCCTGGCTACTTGCCTTCCTTTCATCCTCCATCTTCTATCCTTGTCGGGTTTGTGGGGGTGACGGACAAAGGGTTTGGGCTTATAAACAAGCTCATCAGTGATTCCCGCTGCCTGTCTGGCTGTTGAAACTTTGTGGTTCTCTACATGGGTTCTTACTAACTGAGGGAGTGAATTTTTAAATTCTTCCAGGAGAATTAGTTCCCTTTCGTTCCCGCATCCAACGATCAAAATTAATTTGCTTTACCCTCTCATTCTATATAAGTCTTCCCAGACTCTCTCCAGAGGTTCTGAAATTTCTGCCTGTATGCTTCAGGGACTAACTCATAAGCAGCGAGAATTGCCTTTTTTGCCATCTCATAATCTGCAGAAGCCTCCCCAGAAAGCATGGCATAAATTTCATGAGTTCTGCCCATCAACCTGCTTTGCATAAGCAGTGTTCTGCTTTCCTTCAGCCACTTCATCTGTCTGGTTATCTTTTGAAAAGAAATGAAAAATGCCTCCACGTCACTTTCCTCAAATTTCAGGAGGGCTTGTACAAATTTAAACAGCTCTCCACTGGGTCCTGGGCTGGAGCCAGATCTTTTCCCACCAAAGTTTTCAGTGGAGTCAAGACCACCCCTTTATCTTAGTTCCATCTTTTTTAATTCAAATTCCCTTCCTTATCTTTCACTTTCTCTTTGAAACTCAAGCTTAAGTTTTACCAATTCTATTCCTTTTTTCTTTTTCTTTGTCAAGTTCAAGCTGCCTCATCTGCAACTGGAGTTTAGCTAATTCAACTGTACTACCATATGGTTTGCCGCCTTCTAATTGCAAATGCTGTGCTATTACTGCAATTATGTTTGCTTTCATTGCTCCTAGTTTTAACTCTGACACCAACAATTCTGCCAAATCCTTTATAGCCTAGCCTTGGTTACGTTTCTCAAATCATTCAGGGGTATACCCTCCTTCCCCAGAAAGGTCGTAGCAACAAACAAACATTCCGGTAGTGTAAACTTTAATGCAGAAGAAACCTTTTTTTTTACTTTTCCTCTTTTCAATTATTTTTTTACCCCACTTACAATTGTATGTCAGCATTGTGTTATCCTGCACAGAGCCCCCAGTTATATGTTACGACTGAGGGGGGAGGAGTGCACTGTCTTTTCTAGTTCCACTTCTCCGCAGGTCACAACATATTTATAAATGTTTACTCAGTTACCAATATGATCAATCATAGTCTGTTTGTATCCCAGAATAAAATACACCAACCAGGTTTCTTTAATAAACAACAAAATCAGTTTATCATAAAACAAAACTTAACCAGTGACAAAGCAAAGTATTAGCACACAGAATGAAATATTGAAGTTCCCTTTTACCGTTGCCCCTCACACGCACGTGTGCGTACTGGTTAACCGTAAAAAATAGATATTTTCTTTAAAAGAGCTCTACAAAAAAAGGCAAAAATAATACTTAGTCCAAATACTTGTTAATTCTTGAAGGAAAAAGAAAAGATATAGAAAGATGTTTGGTGTCCCAAATATGCGTAGACAGCTGTCTCTGGGATCTTTCTAGAAAAGTTCTTTCAGGCGCCATTGAAGATCAGTTTGGTAGGTTTTCCAGGTGAAATGCAGCATTAGGGGTTTCTGGCAGACTTTTCAGGTGAAATGCAGCATCAGTTTCTCTATTTCTTACACTTGATTCTCAAGAAGTTTTCAAAGAGATGGAAGAGGATGACTGTTTTCTTGACTGGTTTTCTTCAACTGCCGTCAAAACAGTTCACACCCCAACACACTGTCCAAAGTGAAACCAAAAACAATATCTCAAGAGTCAAGCCTCCTGGACCCCTATAAATCTTGACCTGTCACTTCTCTGTAAACGTTTCCCACAAGTCAAAAAGCCCCTGCTGGGTATTTATCTGAAGGCAGGTGAATTCCAGTAAGAATTATTTACAAACCAAGTTCCCTTGGTGTCCTTTCAATGACCCCGGTGACAAAAGCATCCATGGGGTCCTTTTCAGTTTTACCAAATGAAAGTGTCCATAATTCTAAAATGATTTCTCGAAAAAAAACTTTACAAAAAGTATAGAAGCACCATTACAACACTCCAGATAGGGTCAAAGCAGTGTTTTATAATTGCTATAATAAACCTTGCACCTCTTTGTATTCCAGCCTCTTGAGATAAAGGCCAATGTTCCATTAACCTTTTTTTTTGTATCTGTCCACTAGCTTTGTGATTTCTGTACTTGGACCCTAAATTTCTGCTCCTCCACACTTCCTTGCTTCTCCCCATTCAGAAAATACTCTGATCTATTTTTCTTGAGTCTAAAATGAATGACCTCATACTTTTCCACATTGGGCAAAAGTAATTCATCGATTATATGATTGAACTCTATCTATTTGCAACTTCTTACTGCTCTCATTTACATTTTTTACTGTTTACTGTGTTAACTAACTTCATATTGTCAGAAAACTTGGATATGCGTGCTCTATTCCTTCATCCATGTTACTTAGATACTCCCTCATCTAGTTAATGCCTCAAAAAAAATCAACCAGGTTTGTTAGATATAACTTGCCCTTTACAAATCCATGGTGTCTGTCTCTCACCAGCTTATATTTGTCCAAATACTCATTCGCTCTGTCCTTAATAGATTCTAGTAACTTACCCACAATTGACGTTAGACTAATAGGCCTGTAATTTCCGAATTTATCTCCTCCCCTACTAAAAAAAAAAGAATGACATTGGAAGTTTTCCAATCCCAAGGGACAATTCTTGAATCAAAAGTTTTGAAAGATCATGACTGATGCAGTAACAATTTCTTCACCTGCCTTTAATACCCTGACGTGGAAAGCATGGTCCAGGAGATTTGTATATCTTTAATAAAAGCAAAATACTGCAGATGCTGGAAATCTGAAATAAAAACAAGAAATTCTGGAAATACTCAGCAGATCTGGCAGCATCTGTGGAGAGAAGCAGAGTTAATGTTTCACTCTTTTGATTCTTGTTCTGATGAAGGGTCACTGGCCTGAAACGTTAGCTCTGCTTCTCTCTCCACAGATGCTGCCAGACATGCTGAGTATTTCCAGCATTTCTTGTCTATCTTTAATCTCATCAGTTACTCCATTGCCAGTTTTTTTTTAAACTTGTGTTGAATAGTTAGTTCCCTTGATTTATTTTTATTTTTCCATAGACATCAGCATGCACATTACAATCTATACTGGCCATGGATATGTTCCAGGTGTATCTCTTTTAGATTTTGAATTTATTCTAAGGGGACCGTAAACTGACCGTAAAAATACCACTGATTCTTACCACTGGCTCATGATTAGTATGGCTTCCTGGTGACTGTCAGATTGGGAGTAGCAATAGGCTAGAGAACAGGCGGGAACTGGCCTCCTCGGCTAGTTATTAGGGAGATGACCATAAAAGCTGTTCAATTTGGCAGCTCAACTATACACCTGAATCTGAGCATCTCCAGTACTGTTAACTTCTAATTCTTGGATTGGCAAAGACCACATTTAGTCACCTTGTGTAAAATCAAGATTTAATATGTCTCTGTCTGAGCCTGTACCTCTCCCAGCATAGGAATTTGGTGATCTTATAAAACAGTAACACTGTCTTGAAAATTTCTCTCAAATTTTCTTCAGAACTTTGACATGTTCATCAGCCATTACAGTAATGTCAGCACACCTCCCTGTGTCCACGTGTACAAGCTGACTGGTCCCGAAGAAGACCACTTACACAAAAAGCCGGAATTCTGTGCCAGCATGATGGAAGCTGCGGGTGAGTGTCCTGATGGAATGTGCCATCGCATCGAAGGGTAAATACTGGTGTTTATTTTATGGGCTGAGGTGCAGCTAGCTCTCCAGTGTCTATTGATAAAGGCAGAGACCAGACAGTTCCGGTCTCTGCCTAGTCTCCGCAGCCATAATCGCAGCCAAGGTGGCAGCTGGAATGCTACAATTTGCTTCTTCATCCCTGGGCGAAGTAAAGTGGAGTGGGGGAGGTGGTGAAAGACAGTCTGGCTTCCTGCTTCAGCATGTGGATGAATATCCGATAAGGACCAGATTGGGCTGGCTGTCATGGTTTTCCCTGTTGAATAGCTCACTGTTCACTGTGCAAGCTCTCTCCCAATTTCCACTTCTGGGAAGTGTTGGAGATGGTCAAGTACCTGAGTATCTTCACCCCAGCAATAAATTAATGCGAGGAGAAAATTGGCAAAAAGTATTATAGTTGAATGATATTTTATTCTTGGAATCTGTAGTACAATGAGGAGCTTATTTTTAGGTATGTTTTCAGTCTTCAGAACTTGTTGGTTAACAGTAAAGTGGGCAGTTTTTAACCAGGTTTAAATTCTTGCTGCTGTACTCAGAGTAAAGAAGGCACAGCAAAACTGTATAAGTTTATGCACACCTCTACTGGTAGAAAATTAACACTGCAGTGATTTTTCTGAACATATTTACTGTGGAACAGTTCCTAATCATGCAAAGAAAAGCTCATAAGTGTGCAGCATGTACCTACCTGGAAACTACTGCAGGAAACTCAAAAACTGGGGTGTGCACTTTACCCCGTGTTCTGCATAGAAACGAACATTGTTCACTAATTTTGCAAATCAGGATGTCCTGCCTTTATTTTGTGTTGTGAACGTGCAGATGCCTATTTTATGTAAAGGACCCCCCTCTTAAATGGATGGATATGTGCCAGTTAAGAGAATATAAGGAAAAGATCTCCCAACAAATGTACAAAGGAAATATCTTTCCCCATAATTAGGTGCCCACCACTATCAGAGCCCTAAAATCAGTGGATTGGTTGCTATGTAGTAACTAACTTCCACTATTGATACTTTCTTGTTGCATACCCATCAAATGTTAACCTCACACACATCTGCTACAGTAGCTGATCTTTGAAGCTATGACTGGGATTCTGCAATGGCTCAGCTGTTAAGTCAGTGAATAGTTGAGGAAGCTCAAGAAGGTGAGGCAATCCCAGGTCTATGCTGAGTTACTTGAGCACCAGTAGGGCCACTTGGGTTAACCTTGGCGATCCTGATTAGAGCGGGGAAAGTCATCTACGTATTGTACTCCTGATTATGATCCAGCCAACTCCCCTTTGAATTGTAGATTTGAGTGTGTCAGTTGACGACAGAAATAGGCTTGGCTATTTATGGCCACTCCATTTTAACAGACTGCTGGTATTTACTGTTGAGGTCCACATGAAAATAGCCTCCGTAGTGATGTACCAGTGTGCAACTGGTACCGATGGAATTGTATCCCGGTAAGACTCAAAATCTTTAGGAAGATGAGGTGTTGGTTTAATAAGTAATGAGAGAAGTGTTTGCAACCATTTAGCAAAATTAACAAATTCTATGGCCTGTAACTGAGATTCAAAAGAAATAAAACTGAAAAACTGACATTCCTTGGCCAGCCGCTAGGTGGAGTTCCACCATAGAGTAAGGAGCCTGCGTCCTGTTATTCATACGAACATACGAATTAGGAGCAGGAGTAGGCCACCTGGCCCCTCGAACCTGCTCCGCCATTTAGTAAGTTCATGGCTGAACTGATTACTCCACATTTCCACTGACCCCTGATGACCTTTCTTACCCCCTTGCTTATCAAGAATCTATCTACCTCTGCCTTAAAAATATTCCAAGACTCTGCTTCTACTGACTTTTGAGGAAGAGAGTTCCAAAGACTCACCATCCTCCGAGAAAAAAATTCTCATCTGTCTGAAATGGCGACTTTTTTTTTAAACAATGACCCCTTATTTCTAGATTCTGCCACAAGGGGAAACATCCTTTCCACATTGACCCTGTCAAAACCCTTAGAATCTTTTACATTTCAATCAAGTCGCCTCTTACTCTTCCAAATTCGAGCGGATACAAGCCTAGCCTGTCCAATCTTCCCTCATAAGATAGCCCGCTCATTGGTCTAGTAAGCCTTCTCTGTACTGTCTCCAACGCATTTACATCCTTCCTTAAATAAGGAGATTAGTACTGTAAACAGTACTCCAGATGTGGTCTCACCAATGCCCTGTATAGCTGAAGCGTAACCTATTTTTGTATGCAATTCCCCTCGCGGTAAACGATAACATTCTATTAGCTTTCCTAATTACGTGCTGTACCTGCATACTAACCTTTTGCGATTCATGTACTAGGACACCCAGATCCCTCTGCGTCTCAGAGCTCTGCAATCTCTCACCATTTAGATAATATGCTTTTTTATTCTTCCTGTCAAAATGGACAAGTTCCCACTTTCCCACGTTATACTCCATTTGCCAGCTGTTTGCCCACTCAGCTTATCTATATCCCTTTGTAGCCCACTTATGTCCTCTTCGCAAGTTACTTTCCTATCTATCTTTGTGTCATCAGCAAATTTAGCAACCATACCTTCAGTCCCTTCATCTAAGTCATTTATATAAATTGTAAAAAGTTGAAGCCCTAGCACAGATCCCTATGGCACACCACTCATTACATCTTGCCAGCCAGAAAAAGACCCATTTATGCCTACTCTCTGTTTCCTGTTAGCTAACCGAACTTCTATCCATGCCAATATGTTACCCCATACACCATGAGCTTTTATTTTCTGCAATAATCTTTGATGTGGCACCTTATCAAATGCCTTCTGGAATGCTAAGTACAATACATCCACTGGTTCCCCTTCATCCACGGCACATGTAACTCCCTCAAAGAACGCCAATAAATTGGTTAAACATGATTTCCCTTTCACAAAACCATGTTTTGGTTTACTCATCATTGGGTGGTATGAATGATGATACTCATCATTGGGTGGATTAGATGGAAAACACTGGCAGCCAGGGCAGAGGTGCCTAAATTAAGGCTCGCCAGCCCTGACATTCTAGTCCTCAGCCCAAGTGACTCAGTCATATTTGTGTTCACTTATTACTGGTGTGCCCTGCTTGAATTTTGTGAGCCTGGGATTTTGTAAATGGTTCTTTTCAGCATTCTTGTCTCATTGGTGGATCAAGTGAAAATCGCATTAAAATCATATCCATATCAGATTAATTGGAATATTAAGCATTTCCTATGGCCTTAAAGCTCCATGGTATGCATAAATCTAATGTGGGCTGCTTCAAGTAGTCTAAATGGGAAGAGGGCAATCTTAAAATAAATGCTGATAGACTGAGTCTGGCTGGGCTCTTTTTCCTTCCACTCTGAAGACAATGACACTTGCTTGGGTGCAGTTCCACATGCCAGCTGCTCTATATACCTCACCCAACTGAAGATTCAACAGGTGTAAACTTAAACAATGAGTGTCAGCAGGCTATAGTGCTGAATCCAATGCTGTTTTTTGTGTTGTATCCACACGTTTATTGCCAGTGCAGGAGACTGGTTAATGAATAAATGCAAGGACCCTGGCTAATATTTTTCTTGTCTAGCCTAAGGGCGTTGAGAAGTTTGAGCCTAACTGTCCTGATGGCTGAGATCGGCTAATTCGACAGAGAATTGGGATCAGAATGGTCTTGTGGTCTGTTTTAGTGCTGGACTGTATGTGCCATCTACTAGGTTACTGGAGGAATTTCAGCTGAGCTTTGAACGGTGCTAATGCCATTCTTTACTATCTAAAACTGGACAAAACTGAGATAAATAGACCTGAATTCTGTCACTTTGTAGAGTAAGGTTTAACTTTTCTCCTTACATTGAACAGGTTGCCCCCCTGATTATGTGCCGCCTGAAATTTTCAACTTCCCTAGTAAATCTGGTTTCAAGCTGTACGGCATGCTATATAAACCTCACAACCTGCAACCAGCTCGCAAGCACCCCACCATCCTCTTTGTTTATGGAGGGCCACAGGTAAGGCTACCAGAAGATATCTTTTCTTGTCTATTTGGAACATGTGAGTCAGCTTTTCAAATAAACAGCAAGAAAATGTGTGTTTAAAAGTGCAAGAGGAACTTCTGAAGAAAATTGGAAACTAGCATTTTATATTGGTGAAATTAGCTTTAGGAACATTATCACTTTCTTTTCTGCTCTCTATTTTTGCCACAGCCAGAGTTTATCGTTTATGCCTAATTGCCTTTGAGAAGGTGGTGGTGAGCCACCACCTTGAGCCGCTGTAGGCTTTGGTGAATGTACTCCCATGGTATTGGTAGGTAAGGAATTCCAGGATTTGACCCAGCGATGATGACGGAACGGTGATGTATTTCCAAATTGGGTTGGTGTATGAATTCATTTTTTCATCTAAAACATGTTTACAGGGCACCTATTGCCTGTTGGTGACTAGTGATTGTTCTCTTGGCCATGAAGGCATGTTGGGGTCTCTTTGGAGTTGAGAGATTCCAAGATGACATACCTGGCAGTAGAGATTCATAACCAAACCAACCCTCTGATGTACTGGCTAATCTGAGAGCACAGTACTCCAGATTATCCAGAGTATGGCTCACTAAGGTTACTGAGTAGGTCTGTCACTGGGGGCTTATCTTTGCCACTTTCCTGGTCGAGAAACCAAGAGTATCTTTGCAAGTGCTGATTATGGTAGCTTTGAGGGTGAACCAGGCATTGTGGACATTCTGTGGCTCCTACTCGTTGAGCGTCGCCAGGTTGCTTGCAAGACGCTGCCTGAGTAGGTCTGTCTTTGCAGATTCCCAGATACCATCGACATTGATTTTCCTGTGGCAGTGCTTGTGCTGCCACTGCTTGTGCTGCCACTGCCGTTTTTGGACTGGGTTTATGGAGATTGTAGCTTGGATTAGGCGATGATCGGGCCAGCAGTCATCGGCTGCTATCGTGGCATGGGTGATGCGAATATCCTTGTGGTCCTTCGAGCTGCAGTACACTGACGACGCTTGAATACGTGCGCGCTCAGGCCAAGCTTCAAACCCTCGTTGATGCATTTACGGAGGCATATGGATGAATGGGTCTTAAGCTAAACATCCAGAGGACAAAAGTCCTCTACCAGCCTGCTCCCGCAGCGCAACACTGCCTCCCAACTATCAAGATCCACGGAGAACCACTGGACAATGTGGATCACTTCTCATACCTTTTGGAGCCTCCTCTCAGCACAGCCAGACGTAGACGATGAAACTGAGCATCACTTCCAATGTGTTTGCGCAGTCTTCGGTCGTCTGAGGAAAAGCGTGTTTGACGACAAAGACATCAACCCTGGCACCAAGCTCATGGTCTAGGGCCGCAGTATTACCTGCCCTCCTGTATGCGTCGGAAGCATGGATACTGTACAGCAGACATCTCAAAGCCCTGGAGAGATATCACCAGGGGTGCTTCTGCAAGATCCTGCAAATTCAGCGGCAGGACAGGCGCCCCAATATCTGTGTCCTCTCTCAGGCCAGCAACCCCAATATCAAGACACTGGGTCATGTCTAGTCAGTTAGGTTGGGCAGGCCACGTCGTCCGCATGCCTGACAGAAGACTCCCAAAACAAGCTCCATCACGGCAAGAGGTTACTAGGCACAGGAAATGCTTCTGAAAAACTGTGACATCTCCACTGATTCGTGGGAATCTCTTGCCCAAGACTGCCCAAAATGGAGACTAAGCATCCGTGAAGGTGCCAGCCAGTTCGAACAGCGGCGACATGCCCGGGCAGCGACCAAGTGCAAACAGTGGAAAGAGCTTTCGGAAATTCGAGCATCCCAATCACTCGCCTCACCACACAACACCTGCCCCAGCTGTGGTAGAGTGAGTGGATCTAGAATTGAACTATTCAGTCACCCAAGGACCCACAACCCTGGAGTGGAAGAAAGTCACCCCTGTTTGTAAGGGACTGCCTAATATAGAAGAGAAGGGAAGATCTTCTCACTTGGTAGCAGATAAACCTACAAACCAGTGCACTAATGGGCATTTTCAGGAAAACCCTATGTACCAAATGGGGCACATTGATTTCATCAGTTGGAAACTTGCATTAGACTTTTAATGGAAAAAATCCTACAAGTTAACTTTTTAAAAAAAAAAACTAGCAGCCAAGATGGCCACGGCAGTTTACATTTGAAACACCGAGTTTGGCCTGGAGAATAGTGTCAAACAGAAGCTCAGCCAGAACAATGGCTTGCCCTAAGTGATTGAATTACCTAGAATGGTGTTATTAGCACGGCCGTCAAGGCCATTACCACCCATCGACTTTGAAAGAGTCAAACCCCCCTCTCCAAGTGTGGTTGGATGCTCTGGGGCATGTAGCACTTTGAATTTCATTAGTAGATTCCAGAAAAAAACCTCATTAGAAACAAAGGGTATTGATAGATCCATGTGATTGACGGCTCATCTCTGAGGAAACTAAAGTTTTGTGACAGACAGCAGAACAGGCAGTAACTGAAAAGATTGCGACGAAGCAGGTGGCTGCTCCTGTGTCTCCCCCTCTCTTTTTCTCTCTCTCTCCCCAGAAAATATCAAGAGAAGAACAGACTGGGGGAACCCCCTCCAAACCTATAGACCGCTAGTGCCAGCAACCTGGGGAAGAGAATCAATAATCAATTCTGCCTTCAGAACCCCTGAGCAAAGCAAGCCAACCACAGTGCACTTGGGCCAGCGAGGACTTCAAGTCTAAGCTCCAATTGAAGATTACTGGACTTGCAGACTGTATTTAAATTCCATTTATTCTGGACTTTAATCCAACCACCAAATCTGTTTCCCTCTGTAATCTGTGTGTGTGTGTGTGTGTGTGTGTGTGTGTTTGACTCTCCTGTGAATCTGTGTGCAAATGTGTAGTGTATTTTTAGTATTTTACATCGGGTTAGAGTGTTAGGTGTAATAAACTTGCCTCTTTCTTATTTAAACTCAAGAAAACCCTGTCCGATTGATTCTTTGCAGTTACGTTACGGCAAGGGTGAAACACTTACTGAGGTGATGAGCATAACCATTGTTTTTTTAAAAAAAAGGAATAAACGCTGTTGTGGTCAAACCAGAGAAGAGGCGAGAGGGGAGTCTGAGACCCCCTTCCTCATCTGACCATAACAGAAATTTGGGGGCTATAGTCCAGGATTGTAACTCAATGCCAAAGGAGATATTGGAAGTGGGAAACCAAATTGATCCCGATCAAAGTTTCAAAAAAAACTTCAATATAGGTTTTCTTGTGGTTTTCATGCTAGAGTACTAACATGTCCAAATTTGACGACAGTACCTTCCCAAGTCAGGGTGAAGTAACTTGGGATAAGTTAAAGACCCTATCTATTGAAGAGTTGAGGAATGTAGGTGGGCAGTTTGGGATTACTTTCCATGCAAAAGCGAAGAAATCTGAAATCCTAAGACTTGTGGCCAACCATTTTACACTTTGAACCTGAAGAATCAGAAACGGGGTTAGAGTCAGACACAGACAGGGTAATGTTAGCAAAAATACAATTAGAACAGAGGAAACTTGAACTGTAAGAAAGGGAAAAATAATTTTCCAGAAGGAGAAAGAAGAAAGAGAGCTAAGGCGGCTTGAATCAATTAGGGGGCAACATCGTACCCCCAGTGAAAGCCTGGCGAGTGAGGAAGCTCTTAAAGTTCTCCCAGTTGATTCCTAAGTTCAGTGAGGGAGATGTGAAAGTCTTTTTTTTGTCACTTTTGAAAAGCTTGCAAGACTGTTGAAACGGCCGCGAGCTGGACCCTATTGTTACAAAGCAAGCATAGCAACAGGAAAAGCCAATGAGGTTTATTCACTGCCAGATGAAAGTTCATCGGATTATGAGTTGACTAAAAACACTATCATCGAGGAATATGATCTGGTACTGGAAGCGTACTACCAGAAATTCCGACCCTCCGGAAGCAACCTGATCAAACCTACCTCGAGTTTGAAAGAGTTAAGCAGCTGGCTTTTGGACAGTGGTTAAGGGCCCTTAAGGTACAGCCCACATATGAAAACCTCAGAAGTAATTTTTCTTGAATTTAAAAACTCGCTTCCCCTTTCTCGTTCTCCATCTAGAGGAACAAAAGGTTCAAAGAGCCAGGCAGACTGATGAATTTGCTCTCGTACATAAGTCATCCCCACAAACCCGAAAAGGATAAAAGGTGGGAGGGATAGGAGCCCAAGCAGCCCTGGGCGAGAAAGGAAAGCTGGACACACGGGGTCATCCTCAAGCCAAAAAAGATGGTGATGAGAACAGGAATGAGACCCAAAAACCTGTGTGTTTCCACTGTAACAAGGCAGGTCACCTCCGAGCTGACTGCTGGAAATTATGGGGAAAACCTGTAAGATTAATCATGGCACACCAGACCAGTGTAGGAGAAGCAACCCTGATGGAAAACACAGCAGAGCAGGCTGTGGCTGTAACTGCAGCAGCAGTAAGACCCAGGAAACATACTGCTGTGGGTGCGGGAAAAGTTAATAAAATCCCTGAAGTTTATCGGGATTTTGTATCCCAAGGGAAAGTAACTCATACCCTTCAGGGATGAAGGAGCCACCAGATTCCTTCTGCTGGGAAAAGGCATGACCTTTCCCTGTGAGAGTATTAGTGAATGATATCGGAGGGCGTGGTATGTCCGTACCTTTATATCGAGTGCACTTAGAGTGCAGCCTGGTTTCGGGACTGGTGACCGTGGGGATTGTCCCTAGTTTGCCTGTGGACAGGGTGGACCTCCTGAATAATGATCTGACGGTGGCGAAGGTGGTAGCTACCCCCATAGTGGTAGAGAGACCGAAGGAGGTCAGAGAAATAGGACAGTTGCAGGAGATGGTCCCCAGAATTTTCCCTGACTGTGTGGTGACTCGGTCCGTGGCCAAACCAGCTCCATCAGAGGAGGCTGCACTGGCACTACAGACAAATGACCTTATGGTCTGCTTATCTGAAACCTCCTTTGGGAAGTTAGAGGAACCAAGGAATAGGTTAAACAGATTTTCCCTAGTTGAGGTTCAGCAAGCCAACCCAGTATTCAAGTTGTTAGCACAGGCTTACCAAATTGAAACTGAAGTAGAGGAAGCCCCCTGAGTGCTACTATTTAAAGAATGAGGTGCTGATGAGGAAGTGGAGACCTACTCATAGACCTGTGGACAGGGGTTCACCAGATAGTGGTGTTGCCAAGGTACTGTAAAGAAATCTTAAGAATGGCCCACAAGCTTACAATGGCTGGACACGTCTGTGTACAAAAAAACCAAAGCCCACTGGCCAAAACTCCACAAAGATATGGTGGAGTTCTGTAAAATTTCCCACATGTGCCAGGTATTGGGGAAGCTCCAACCTGCAGTAAAATCTGCACCCCTAATTCCCATACCAGCTATTGGGGAACCCTCCAGCAGGTGGATTGTGTGGGACCTCTGTCGAAAACAAAAGGAAACTGATAAGCACAGGTCTGTGAGACAGTTAGGGAGGAAAGGGACGCAAAGGACAGTGAGGGCAGGTTAAAGGAGGGTCGGGAGGCTTCCCAAATGGAACCCCCTACTGTCCGGTTAGCCAACCCTGAAATGTTGGAAAAATTAGACCCCGCACGTTCCTACTTAAATGCAGGCTAAAGAAGAACTCTACCCAAGCTGCGAACAGCATTTATAGAAACCTGCAGTGACCAGGAAAATTCCAAAAAAGACAAACCAACAGTAAGGACGATGCCTCAACTAGTTGAAGTGCCACAGGGGAGTGCAGTGGGAGTTGGACAATTACCTGCGAGCAGGAATGTCCCAGCGGACATGGGGAATATTAGCAAAGCGACTCTCTCCACAGTAAAGGGAAACAAAAACAAAAATGCCCTAAAGTGAACAGCACTTGTGTGACTCACCAGAAAACTAAGTGAAGCCAGAGTGAATCTATCCACTGAAGAGGCCAATGATCAAGGACCAAGCCCAAAGCTAATTAAATCTAACTATTTCACTTCAGAAGTCAGTAAGAACAACAGTCCAGAGGAAACTTCAGACACCTCACAGGGGCTTAAAACCAATTTATTACCCGCCACCCCTATAGGGAGCGAAATTGTCAAGGTACTGGATCCTGAATGGTTAAAACCACATGTCGCAAAAACATCAGCTGAGGGGTTAAAGCTTGTACGTACAGCAGAACTTGCCATAGCTAATCATGGTAATTTGCAGACCTCAAGTTTCTTCAACAACCACATGTTTATTAAGATGCACCACTCCAGGGTATTATAAATCGATACGAAAGAAACCTTAATCCCATTTGACAACACACAAATATCCCAGACAGATTCCAAGAAAAAAGGAAATTAAATCAGCATTGCTGTTGCAGAGAAAACCAGCTGCAACAATTCTAAGATTCATGAGTGCATTGTAGAGTGAATAAGAATGAATGTGTTTTCCTCTCTCTCTTTTCCACTCCCATCGTCTCACCTCCGTACCAAGCAGAATGAAGTATCAGGAAAACTCTATATGCCAAATGGGACATATTAATTTCATCAGTTGGAAACTTACATTAGACTTTTAACGGAAAAAATCCTACAAGTTAACTTTTTTTTAAAAAAACTAGTAGCCAAGATGGCCACTGCAATTTACATTTGAAACACCAAGAGCTTGGACGGGAGAATAGACTCTAACAGAAGCTCAGCCAGAACAACAGCTTGCCCTAAGTGATTGAATTACCTAGAATGGTTTTTATCAGCATGGCCATCAAGGCCATTCCCACCCATTGACGGTGAAAGAGACAACCCCCGTCCAAGTTTGGATGGACAGGCAGGGGCACGTAGCATCTTGAATTTCATTAGAAGATTCCAGAAAAAACCTCGTTGAAAACAAACTGCCTGTTCATCTCTGAGGAAACTAAAGTTTTGTGATACAGCTGACAGGCAGTAATTGAAAAGACAGCAACAAAGCAGGTGGCTGCTGCCCTGTGTCTCCCTCTCTTCTCTCTCTCTCTCTCCCCAGAAAATATCAAGAGAAGAACCAGTTGCAACTGGGAAACCCCCCTCCGAGCCTACAGATCGCTATAGCCAGCAACCAGGGGAAGAGAATCAGCAACCAATTCTGCCTTCAGGTGCTCTGAACAAAGCAAGCCAACGATGACTTCGACCAACGATGACTTCAAGACTACAGCTCCAACCAAAGATTGCTGGACTTACAGACTGTATTTAAGTTCCATTTATCCTGGACTTTAATCCAACCATCAAATCTGGTTCCCTATATAATATATTTGTGTGTGTGTCTGTCTCTCATGTGAATGTGTGCGCAAATGTGTGGCTTATTTTTAGTATTTTAAATCGGGTTAGAGTGTTAAGTGTAATCTTGTTTAAACTGCAGAAAATCCTATCCAATTGATTCTTTGCAATTATGTTAGGGAAAGGGTGAAATACTCAGAGGTGGTAAACATAACCACTGTTTAAAAACAAAAAGGAATAAACTCTGTTGTGGTCAAACAAGAGAAGGGGTGAGAGGGGAGCCTGAGACCTCCCTGCTCACCTGGCCGTGACAACATGGTAGGCTTAGCTGAAAAAGCAGCAGGTAGCCTATTTTCTACTGTTGAGGCATGTGATAGCTCAAAAAAAATACAGCTGTATCTCTGTACACACCTGGGCTTCTCATACTAGGCTCTGTTAACCTGTAGCTCTGCTGTTTGAACTTGTGCAAAAGGCAGTGGAGGAGGGAACAAATATCTTTTTGGGGAGTGTGTATGCTCGATATCTGACAGCAGCAAAAGCAAAATACTCCGAATGCTAGAAATCTGAAATAAAAACTGAAAATGCTGTAAATACTCAGCATCTGTGGAGAAAGTTATTGACCTGAAATGTCAACTTTGATCAAACCTGGGCACTTGATAGTCTTGGTCCATTCAGACAATGTGTGCATTTACTGACCGAGTCTTTGAGATGGCCTGTTTCCCTTACTTTGGATCTCCTTACATTTTCTTTCTCTGTCACTCCATGTAACCTTTTTGGCTAAACAGGTGGTCTGCTTATAAAGTGTTGCTCAAGGAGTGTATAGCTGATCTCCGTGCACCTTCTGGAGACGTGGAGCCTTCTGGCTGTCTTGTCGCCCACATACGAACAAGCTGAAATTCAACAAATGGTGTGAAGAAGACATCAGCATGAATTTTTGCCAGTCTGTGACTTAGCCAATCTCTCACTAGTTTTATGATTGGCTGTATTTATGGCATAACCCATCATAAAGCTAGTGAGATAGATGGGTTATGCCGTAAACATAGCCATCTATCTCACTAGCTTTATGATGGGTTATGCCGTAAATATAGCAATGTACCAACAAATGCATGCACTCGCTTTTTATCATTTGTGTGCTTGTACAGAGTGTGCTGCACCTGCTTCAGCCTCATACTGATGAACACATTAGGAAATTGCGCATTCCCAGTCTGCAATCTTCTGTCCATTAATGTTAATGAGTAAATCACAGGTTGGAAATGTGAAGTTTTGCACAATGCGATTCCTGCCTCAAGTCAATATCAGGAGCAGTGGAATTTTTACCCTGAAATGCACAAAATAAAAATTGAAAGTAAATGCAAAGCAATTTTAATAAGCTACCACTTAATTTAAAATAGTTCAAAAAGGGGTGTCTGTTCATTGTCCTTTCCCAGTGTTGAAGCTTAAGCCTTAGATCTACCGGTCAAAGGCTGCCTGTGAGGGGGTGGATTTTAAATAAGTGATGCCATGAACCCAGCTTGCTATTGTCATCTGGCTGCCACTGGTGAAAGCACAAAAGGTTTTAATTTCCTCTCTGCCATTTATTTTGAATGGGCTGTTTGTTAAACTATCTTAATTAGGAATTTAACACAGACACATTAACCACTGCAGTGAATGAAACCCACTTGGTCTGTTCTGAGACTGCATGAGACATCTTCGTGACAGCTTGAAGAATGTTGTCATGCTCTCTCCTCCTCTGCCAACTCCTTTAATAACGCAAACAGTTGTTAAAATCAGTTTTTAAAAAGGTTTGAGGTTCACTTTGCAGCTTTCTGGGTTCTTACATGCGTGCCATTTAGAGTTCTGCAGAATCAAGCATCTCAACTATGTTGTGTTCTCCACTTCTGAGATTGCTCAGTCAGGTAGAGGTACAGGTGCAGTATTGTGGCCTTTCATTTATGGTGAGATTCACAGCCAATCTTAATCCTTGTTTGACATCCACATATACGCTTTTAAGTGGATTACTGTAAAGCAGTCAAGTGAGGAATCTAGGGAAAATTTGAGACTGTTTTGAGATTGGACAGTGCACTCCAGTGGAGAATTTGGAGCTCCTGCAGTTTCTTTTGACATCTTCACTCATCTGGTTATTAGGATATTGACTATAGAATTTGTTCCCTTTTTCATGTAGGTCCAGCTGGTGAACAACTCATTCAAGGGAATAAAGTATCTGAGGCTGAATACACTGGCATCTCTTGGCTACGCAGTGGTGGTGATCGATGGCAGGGGGTCCTGCCAGCGAGGTCTTTTGTTCGAAGGTGCCCTCAAAAACAAAATGGTATTTTTCCTTTTTACCACAGTGATTTTAAAGTGACATTTAACTAAACATGGCTGTACCTGCCATGTTCTTATAGTCTGTAGAACTATATATATTAAAAAGCTCAACTTCATTCCCTCCCCTTAGGAAGGCATGGATATTGGTGCTAGGGTACAGGTTCCACAGACACTGGTTGTTCATGTGTGATCCTTAATGTTGTGCTGGTTAATCCTGGTAGTCATCACTCATTCTACTTCAAAAATGTAATATGTTCTGACACGTCTCACATAAAGAAAAACTACTGCCTTACTCACTGTCATTGTAAATATCATTCTGTAATTTCTCTGGTGCCACTAGCTCTTTCTAATACAACAAAGCTATTTGCGGAGATGCAATCTGTATGTTTCTGGGCCAGAGCTTTCTCTGTTGTGCCTTCACTGTTGAACAGACGGTTCCAGTTGCTATAATACATCATATCTATCTTTTCCGCAATCTTTGTGCAAAGGTGGGAAAATAAGGGTGGTATTGGTGAGCTGTCATCGTCTGTCTAAAAGTCCTTTTCCCCTTAAAACAAGATTATTTCAGGAATGAGGCAGACAAATAACTCGAGCACCCAGTTGACCCTCAAAACAGTATTATGTAAGTGTACTGCTTAGTTTCAAGGTTCCTATTTATCACATGTTGAATTGCTCTCCCAACTTTATATTCCAGCTGGGCATGTTGAGTGCTTTGGATCAGATTGTTCACTCATAATTTTGGACGCACTATTGCTGATGCATATTTCATTTAATGTGCTGTGGTAGCCAGATTAAATGCTTTGTGTAACAGTAAATATGTTCTCTGCACAAAAAAAATGGAGATTTTTAGTTACCCCCTCACCCCACACATTGTTTTTCTTTTTGTGGCTATGTTGTGTAGCAAAGGTGATGATACCAGCCCTGGGGAATAGAAATGTTTCCATATCGGGCAGCTTGTTCCAGGCCCAAGCAGACCCAGGTCAGTTCAGGATGATGTAGATGCAAAATAAAGCTGTCTACTTGGCTCCAGCAAAATGCCAGGGCTGCAGCCACAGAACATTGCACCAAAGTGATTGGTTTATGTGGGAAATGGAAAACATTCTGTGGCTTTCTACGATGTCCAATTGGTGCCACATTGGGAGATATTTTGATGTTGTGGGCCATGCCATTAGGAACTGTGCTGACAGAACCTCATTACACTTGTGACTTAAAGCCAGGAAGCATTACTTTTTCATCTCATCAGACGAGGGTGTACTTTAACTCATTCCAATTTTTCTACTTTATTGATTTATGTCTCCCAGCACCCAATAAGTTAGCGATGTGATCTGCTTTGAGGTCTCTGTCGCTTTGTAACCACTCACCATCAAGGGATGTGTGCAAGAGGACATGGGGTATCTAACCCTTCCCTACTGGCAAGCCTTACTGTATGAAGGCATGATTGTGACAATTGCCATATAAGAAATCAGTATCAGTTGGCCAGGTAGTGTACATAGTTGCTTTGCTGGGTTTTGCAACAGGGTAACCCAAGATGCCTATTGTCTTTTAGTTTGCACAAATCAGAAGCAGTGACATCAACTTGGTGTTGAAAATGTCAAGGAAGAGCAAGTATTCTTTGGCCCATCAAGCTTGTACATCTAGTAATCACACTCACCTAGCTTGGCATCCATTGAACATTTTGAACTCACCTAATCATAAAGATAAATAGAAATGAGGGAGGCCATTCAACCCATCTAGTTCAACCTTCCATAGAATTCTAAGGTCCTACCCCCTCTCAGTAGGTATTTCTAAGCATTCATCGCCCTCTGGATAACATTTTTTTCTGAGGTCTGCTTTGAATTAATGTTTCACTTATTTAGGTTTATAGCTTTAGTCCCACATACCTGACTTAAATCTTTGATCTTGTATTTACAATTTCCCTGTGACTGCTACTGCCGAATTGTAAATAGACTGAGGTAACCCTGCGAGATAACAATTAGGGGGCGATAAGTCTGTTCGATTAAACCAAACAGTTCAGAATCCACATTGTTCTTGGAACTTAAAATGATTTCCTGCCTCCTGAATGTCTCACCCAAATCTCTGGACCATTTTCCATCTGCACTGTGCTAATGCTGCTTGTAAATTAACCACCTAGCAGCCTGTACAAGTGACTGCTTTGTTTTTACTCTCTCAGGTGTTCTTAATTGTAGAACTCAGTAATTATTGAAATTTTTGATGTCTCTTTTCTCTTCTACACAGGGCCAGGTAGAGATTGAAGATCAGGTGGAAGGGCTGCAGTGGGTTGCTGAGAAATATGGCTTCATTGATCTAAACAGAGTTGCCATCCATGGCTGGTCATATGGAGGTTTTCTCTCCCTCATGGGTTTGATCCACAAGCCCAAAGTCTTCAAGGTAATGAAAGCACTAGCGGAATCGATTTGGATGAATTGTGTTTAAAAACTTGCAACCTTTTTATTTAAAAGCAGGATAAAATTACACCTCTGGAACCAGTTGCAAAGTACATTGCTCCTCCAGAAAGCTCCCCACAGGAGTGGAGATAACCGACAAGACGGACGGGAAATTATTCAGCCTCCATCGGCTCCACTCCAAAACACATGTTACTCCATCCTCAGTCATTGAGCTTCAGTACACGGACAGTGCTTGTGCATGTGCTCACTTGGAGACTGAGCTCCAAGTCGTCATTGACTCACTGAAGCATACAAGAGGATGGGCCTTACTTTAAATATCTGGAAAACTAAGGTCCTCTTCCAAGCTATTCCCGCAGCACAACATCATCCTTCGATCAGGATCCATGACGAGACCCTGGAAAACGTGGACCATTTTCTATATCTCTGGAGTCTCCTCTTAACGAAGGCAAACCTAGCTGACAAAATCCACCACTGCCTTTCAGTGTAACAGCTTTGCCTTCGGCTGACTGAGGAAAATAGTATTTGAGGGCCAGGACCATGGTCTACCGGGCAGCAGTGATCCATGCGCTCCTATATTCTTCAGAGACTTGGACAATCTATAGCAGGTACATCAAGGCACTGGAGAAGGACTACCAATGCTGTCTCCACAAATTCCTTCACATTCGTTGACTGGATAGGCGATTTAATGTCAGCATTCTCTCTCAAGCCAACATTCCCAGCATTGAGGTGCTAATCACCCAAAAAACAGCTTCTCTGGGCAGGCCAAGTTACTCGTATGCCTGACACCAGGCTCCAGAAGCAGCTGCTCTACTCTGAGCTTCGCCACGGCAAAAGGCTCCCAGAAAGACAAAATAAATGCTTTGGGACATTCACAAAGCATCCTCGAAGGAATCCAACTTACTCACCAACTCACAGGAGACCTGTTCCTCTACTGCTCAAAGTGGAGAAGGTGCGTTCGAGAAGGTTCTGAGCACCTTGAGATTTCGATGGGAGCAGGAGGAGCTCATAGTCCCCCAAGTAACTCTCCTGTCCAACTCTTCAAACACTACCTGCCCCACACGTGGTAGAGTCTGCAGTTCACGCGTCAGACTCGTCCGCCATGGTAGAATGCACTGAGCCAGAGTAGAAGCAAGGCATCATTGGTAGAGAGTGCTTGCCTAGGATGATAAGAGAAGACATTGCTCATGTTCATGGTCTTAAGCAATTAAATTAAATCATGGAATCCTAAGTGAAATTTCATTTAATCTCTTCAAAATTTGCATGCTTAGATTATCACATGATGGATCCCTTTGTTAGCAGGTGATTTCAGTCTCTTTTTTTGGATTCATTTTACTGTTTAAAAAGTTACAACCTTATTTTGTCCTTCAAAGGAAAGTGAACACAAATAGGAGGAAGTCATATTTCAGTTGTACACCACTCTCATAAGCCAATGTTTTGAATGCTAGTGTCCCCAAGACATGAGACACATACAAACTTGAGTCAGTGTGTGCAAAGAGTAGCAGCACAATGGCCTATAGATTGATACTCGTGTTGGTGCAGTCATGTTTTGTACTGTGGAGTGTAGGGATGAAGCTTTGCTCAGTTCTTTCTGAACTCGAGTGCCTTCAGTCCAGCTTCTGTCGTGCTCGTAGCATCAAAACTATTCTGACCAAAGTCTTCTGTAACTGTTGTCATGGCATGTTAGCGTTCCTTATCTTCTTTTGACCTCTCTCCCATTTGTACCATCTTGTTCCATCACCCCATTTCCATCAACGCTCCTTTTGTCTAGTCCATGGAACAACCCTTCACTGGTTCCACTGTTATCTTTTCCAGTGCAACCAGCACAGCTTCAACAATAGCTTCTGTTCCTGACCAGAGTCCCATATGCAGCTATCTTTGTTTTCTTTCTCCTTCCTCAAGTATGTATCCCCATTTGATGAGTATATCTATAAACACAAAGTTAACTTCCATCTATATGCTGCTGACATCTAGTACTGCATCAACTGCAAGATGACACTTTGGCATGCTACCTGTCACTGTTGTACATGTGTCAAAACTTCTTCCAACCGTGTTAGGAAGATTGAAGCTGTTCTTTTTTTGTCGTCTGCCATTTGACTCCTCTCCCTCCTTGGCTATTTGCTTAGACTGAACCAGGCCACAAATCCTGTTCAATTCTGATCTAACCTTTAAGCCCCACATTCAATCCATCAGCAAAATCACTTCCATCTCTTTGACGGTGACCGGTCCCATCTTTATCTCACCCAAACTACTGCCAAATGTTTGTTTCATGTTTTTTCCACATCTAGACTGGAATTCTCCATGATTATGCTTGTCGCCTTCCTATGTACTCCAATTTGCTCAAAATTTGTTCATATCGTGTTCAGCACTGAGTTACATTCACTAATCGCTGTCAAACTCACTGACCTACAGTGGTTCCAAATTTCCCCAATGTATTACATTTCCTATTATCTCCCTTCATGACCTCACTACAGCTGCAACTTCCTCTCGCCTTAAGTCCCCTCCTGCATTTTAGTCCTTTGATTCTAAACTTTTATGCATAACCCCTGCCCCTTCATCCTATCAGTTGCCTTGGACTTACAATCTAAAACTCCTTTCCTAAACTCCCATCTTTAGTTTTCTCCATACTACTTTAAAAAAAAAAATTAAAATCCATCTTGGCTATGTTTCCAGTTGCATTTCTAACTTTGCCATGACAGTTTGGCATCGTTACTTTATGGTGTGATAAATAAGAAAAGTACCTTGGGAATTTCTGTACTTTAAAGACACTATATAGATACCAGTGATAGGGCTGGTAGTAAGTTGCCTGCTCCCCTTTCTCCATCTTTCTGATGAGACGTTAACCCAAGGCCCTGTCTGTGCTCTCAAGTGGGACTAAAAGATCCCAAGGCGCTATTTTGAAGAGCAGGGGAGTTATCCAATATATATTCCTCAATCAACATCATGAAAGCTGATGATCTGATCATTATCACGTTGTTTGTGGGAGCTTGCTTTGTGCAAATTGGCTGCTGCGTTTCCTGCATTACAACAGTGATTTCAAAGTACTTCATTCATGGCAAAGTTCTTTGAGATGTCCGGTGATGTTGGAAAGACCTATATAAAGGTTTTTTTTTAAGGTGCCATGTATCCAAGCCAGAAGAAATTTAAAAAAAAAAAGTGGGGTGAGGGAATCTTCTAATAGGAGTCATTGAGCTCAGACACTGAACTTTGTGATAAAAGACATAACGTTACCCAAATGTTGTCTTGTGTATAAAACAGGGAATCTTGATATCTTGCAGGTTGCTGTAGCTGGTGCGCCAGTCACAGTCTGGATGGCCTACGACACTGGTTACACTGAGCGTTACATGGACGTCCCAGAGAGCAATCAACAGGGTTATGAAGCTGGTTCAGTGGCGCTACATGTTGATAAGCTACCAAATGAGTGAGTAACATAGTTGTTTCTCAAAGTAGAATGCTGCGTTAGAGAATTTCCAACACCAGAACAGGTCAATTGGCCCAAAAGCTGTATACAAGCAGTCTCACCCCCTCCAGCTAATCTGATCAAATATTCCATTCCTTTCTCCTTTACTGGTTTATCCAGCTTCTCTTTAAATACATCACAAGCTGTTTCCTGTTCTGTAGACACACAAAGGCTCAAATTTGTAAGAATGTGTTCAGTTTAACAATGACTGGTGCTGTTTCTAATGTGAGGAATGATTCATTCATTCTACCATGTTGATCATGCAGTTGTAATTTGAATTGGAGATTTCAGGTAGTGATTTGGATTTAGTTCCTTATTATTCATTACCATTATCTCTACTTCCATACAGGAAGAATTTGTATGAAAGTTAGGCAAGATTAAGTAAAAATCTGCAAATGCAAGATATCTGACATAAAAATGCTGGAGACCTGTCAGCAGCTGAAAAAATGGGCTAATGTTTGGATGGAAACCCTTTGTTTCCCCCACCTCTAATGAAAAACACTGGCTAAAACAAAGAAGGGTGGGGAGACGAACTGGTGAAGCAACTCTGTAAGCACTATTAATAAAAGATTTAACACTGAACATTTTTTGATCTAAGATTTTAAAAAATGCTGCTTGGTGCACACAAGATGTTTCACTCAGACTGAGTGTATTTAAAGATGAATCGAAATAACCCCGAAGTGTGGAATTGAAAAAAATTGTTAGATTAGGTATTCTAATTGACTTAACAGCGATATCTAGCCTCATCATCATCTCAATCAGTGTAGGCTGAATGTTATAGTGGTGCAGCCTATATTCTCCCAGTGGTATTGTCACTGGACTAATAACTCAGTGACCCAGGGTATGCCCCTGGGGACGTGGGTTCGAATCCTACCATGGCAGAAGGTGGAATTTGAATTCAATTAACAAAACAAAAAACTGGACTTAAAAAATCTAGTCTAATGATGGCCATGAAACCATTGTTGATTGTTGCAAAAACCCATCTGGTTCAGTAATGTACTTTAGGGAAGGACATCTGCTGTCCTGACCTGGTCTGGCCTACATGTGCCTCCAAACCCACAGCAATATGGTTAACTCTTAAAATGCCCTCTGAAATGGCCTAGCAAGCCATTCAGTTGTACCTAACCGCTAAAAATTCAAGGAATGAAACCGGACGGACCACCCGGCATCGACCTAGGCACTGGAAATGACAACAGCAAACCCTGCAAAGTCCTCCTTACTAACGTCTGGGGGCTTATGCCAAAGTTGGGAGAGCTAGTCAAGTAACAGCCTGACATAGTCATACTCACGGAATCATACCTTACAATGTCCCAGACACAACCATCACCATCCCTGGGTCTGTCCTACCAGCAGACATGGTGGCACAATGGTATACAGTCAGGAGGGAGTTGCCCTTGGAGTCCTCAACGTCGACTCTGGACTCCATGAAGTTTCACGGCATCAGGTCAAACATGGGCAAAGTAACCTCCTGCTGATTACCACCAAACGCCCCCGCCCCCCAACCCTCGGCTGATGAATCAGTACTGCTCCATGTTGAACACCATTTGGAGGAAGCACTTAGGGTGGCAAGGGCACAGAATGTACTCTGGGTGGGGGACTTTAATGTCCAACACCAAGAGTGGCTCGATAGCACCACAGCTGGACGAGTCCTAAAGGACATAGCTGATAGACTGGGTATGCGGCAGATGGTGAGGGAACCAACAAGAGGGGAAAACAAACTTGACCTCATCCTCATAAATCTGCTGCCGCAGATGCATCTGTCCATGACGGCATTGGTAGGAGTGACCACCGCGTAGTCCTTTTGGAAACAAAGTCCCGTCTTCACATTGAGGATACCCTCCATCATGTTGTGTGGCACTACCACTGTAAATCGGATAGATTTCGGACAGATCTAGCTATGCAAAACTAGTCATGCATGACGTGCTGCAGACAGTCATGCAACAGCATTATACTCAACCACAATCTGTAACCTCATGGCCCGGCCTATCCCGCACTCTACCATTACCATCAAGCTGGGGGATCAACCCTGGTTCAATGAAGAGTTTCAGGAAGGCATGCCAGAGGCAGCACCAGGCATGCCTCAAAATGAGGTGTCAACCTGGTGAAGCTACAACCCAGGACCACTTGCATGCCAGATAGTGGAATCAGCATGCGATAGAGCTAAGTGATCCCACAACCAACGGATCAGGTCTAAGATCTGCAGTCCTGCCACATTAAGTCGTGAATGGTGGTGGACAATTAGACAACTAACAGGAGGAGGTGGCTCCACAATATCCCCATCCTCAATGATTGGGGAACCTGCACATCAGTGCAAAAGATAACGCTGAAGCGTTTGCAGCAATCTTCAGCCAGAAGTGCCAAGTGGATGATCCATCTTGGCCTCCTCCTGAAGTCCCTAGCATCACAGATGCCAGTCTTCAGCCAATTTGATTCACTCCCCGTGATATCAAGAAACGACTGAAGGCACTGGCCACTGCAAAGGCTATGGGCCCTGATAATATTCCAGTAATAGTACTGAAGTCCTTTGCTCCAGAACTTGCCGTGCCCCTAGCCAAGCTGTTCCAGTACAGCTACAAAGCTGGCATCTGCCCAGCAATGTGGAAAGCTGCCTGGGTATGTCCTGTACATACAAAGCAAGACAAATCCAACCCGGCCAGTTACCACCCCATCAGTCTACTCTCGATCATCAGTAAAGTGATGGAAGGTGTCATTGACAGAGCTATCAAGCGGCACTTGCTTAGCAATAACCTGCTCAGTGATGCTCAGTTTGGGTTCCACCAGGGCCACTCGGCTCTTGACCTCATTACAACCTTGGTTCAAACATGGACAAAAGAGTTGAACTCCAGAGATGAGGTGAGAGTGATTGTCTTTGACATCAAGGCAGCATTTGACCGAGAATGGCATCGAGGAGTCCTCGCAAAACCCCAGTCAATGGGAATCGGGGAAAACTCTCCACTGATTGGAATCGTACCTAGCACAAAGGAAGATGGTTGTGGTTGTTGGAGGTCAATCATCTGAGCTCCAGGACATCATTGCAGGAGTTCCTCAGGGTAGTGTCCTAGGCCCAACCATCTTCAGGTGCTGCATCAATGACCTTCCTTCAATCATAAGGTCAGAAGTGGGGATGTTCGCTGCTGATCGGACAATGTTCACCATTCGTGACTCCTCAGATACTGATGCAGTCAGTGTAGAAATGCAGCAAGACCTGGACAATATCCAGGTTTGGGCTGATTTGTGCCACATAAGTGCCAGGCAATGACCACCTCCAACAAGAGAGAATCTAACCATCTCCCCTTGACATTCAACGGCAGTACGATTGCTGAATCCTCCACTATCAACATCCTATGGGTTCCCATTGACCAAAAACTGAACTGGACCTGCCATATAAATACCATGGCTACAAGAGCAGGTCAGAGGCTGTGAATCCTGAGACGGGTAACTCACCACCTGACACCCCAAAGCCTGTCCACCATCTACAAGGCACAAGTCAGGAGTGGGATGGAATACTCTCCACTTGCCTGGATGGGTGCAGCTCCAACAACTTTCAAGAAGCTCGACACCATCCAGGACAAAGCAGCTTGCTTGATTGGCACACCGTCTATAAACATTCACTCCCTCCACCACCAACGCATAGTGGCAGCAATGTGTACCATCTACAAGATGCACTGCAGCAATACACCAAGGCCGCTCAGGCAACACCTTCCAAACCTGCAACCTCGACCACCTCAAAGGGCAAGGGCAGCAGATGCGTGGGAACACCACCACATGCAAGTTCCAAGCCACACGCCATCCTGACTTGGAACTATATCGCCTTTCCTTCATTGTCGCTGGGTCAAAATCCTGGAACTCCCTTCCTAATAGAACTGTGGGTGTACCTGTCCCACATGGACTGCAGCAGTTCAAGAAGGCAGCTCACCACCACCTTCTCATGGGCAATTAAGGATGGGCAATAAATGCTGGCATGGCCAGCGCCACCCACATCCCACAAAACGAATTTTTAAAAAATGGTGCTGGCAGCAGTTGTGACTCTAAGCTAAAGGTAATTCTAAACTTTCATCTTTTCATGCTGCTTATGCAGCACAGAGCCCAAAGGTTCATTGGCGAATGACCGCAATAAAAATCCATATATTTTAGCTGCAGCCACATCTGATATTACCCACGCCTTGTGTGTTAGTGATATTTGATGAAACTCAACCTGAGTTCTGAATACTATTTCTAAAAGATTCATGGTATTATTGGCAATATTTATTTATTTAGGGATACAGCACTGAAACAGGCCCTTCGGCCCACCGAGTCTGTGCCGACCAACAGCCACCCACTTATACTAACCCTGCAGTAATCCCATATTCCCTACCACCTACTTACACTAGGGGCAATTTACAATGGCCAATTTACGTATCACCTGCAAGTCTTTGGCTGTGGGAGGAAACCGGAGCACCCGGCGAAAGCCCACGCAGTCATAGGGAGAACTTGCAAACGCCGCACAGGCAGTACCCAGAATCGAACCCAGGTCCCTGGAGCTGTGAGGCTGTGGTGCTAACCACTGTGCCGCCTATATCTTTACCTTACTGCTGAAGATTCATTAACAATCACTGTATTCCCGAGCTCAGTATCATAGATTGATTTGAGGCAATCTTGTCTGTACACCTGTATATTTCGTCATGATTGCTGAGCAAATCACAAAAGAGCTGTTGAGTGGGTTTTTGAGGGAGGCAGGGGTACAATATGGTTCTGATTAGACAAAGCTCATGTGACTATATGGTAAAGGAGTATTTTTGCATTGTCTTTGGATACCAGACAATAAATTGTAATTAAAATCGAAATATATTAGAAACAGAAGATCGACTGATCAGCAAACTAATTACCCAGACTTGAACCTTGGCTTTGGGTCTAGGTGCTACCTTGTGGCCCAGCTGACCTCTAGCTGAATGAGTCTTGTCCATCTTTAGCTCTGCAAGGCTTCACTCAGTGTTTTGTTTCCCTGGAGAGGAGGCCTGCATTGCCTCCTAATGCTTATCTACAAAATTGCATGAATAGTTGGTTGTGGAAAAACCTATAGCCTGGGCAAACCTGTCTGGAGATTTGCTGATGAACACCAAGAAGAAGGAAAGGGATCTAAATTTAGGTGATGTAGAAATCTTGGGTTTGTTTTGCCTTTTGTTCATTGTTGTGACGCTTTGTTATTTTGTTCATCCAGGCCCAATCGTTTGCTGATTCTGCATGGATTTTTAGATGAAAATGTGCACTTTTTCCACACAAATTTCTTAGTATCGCAACTAATCAGAGCTGGAAAGCCATATCAGCTTCAGGTAAGTAATAATTTGTGACCAACTAACTTGGTTACTTTAATATGAATGCCAATTAATTCAGCATTCCTGGGTGTCTAAAATCAAACTGTTGAGATCTGAATGTCCAGTAAGATTTTCCAAAGCAGCAATTGGGGCTAGCCCATCATCCTAGAAATATATATGCCACAATGCGCATTGAATCTATCTGATAACTGGAATAAGATAGAAGCCCTCGGTTCTGTAATCTTGAGCAAATTGAATACGTTACTGGCCCCAATTTTCTCTGAGCTATGTACTGCATTCTAGCTTTGTCCTTATTTGCATTTGTGCAGGAGCACATGTAAACTCTGAAAAAGCTAAGGCTTCACTCCTTGGTGGTGTTGCGACCAGGTGAGAAAGGGGTCTAGGGGCTCCCTCTCAGCCTTTGCCTGGTCCAACCATAACCAGGTTTAATCTTTTAAAACAGCTTGTTTTTAGCTCCCCCTCAGTGAATCCTTGTTCACTGCTTTTCAATTGTAAGTCAAAGAAATCAATCAGACAGATTTTCTTAGATTTAAACAAGAAAGGTGGAAGTTTATTAACCTTGAACTCTAATTCGTCTAACGACTAAGAGTACGCGGCACGACCACGCTAGCATGCATACGCAATAAAAACACAGACAAAGTAGAAAGGACAAAGGGGAAAAGTTTGAGGCAATAGCTGGGTGTATTTGCTGTCCTTTGAGTTCAGTCTGGAGCCTTTGGTTGCTGGTAAGTCTTGCTGATCATTGGGGCCCAGTGCACACTTTAACTTGTTTCCATGTAGGAGTCTTTTCTCTCTCGAAGTTTAAGCGACTTCAGTGGGTCCAGAGGCTTGTGAGAAAGTGAGAGAGATACAGCCAGGAGAGAAGCTGTCTTGTTCCAGGTTCAATTGCAATCTGCAGTCTGTCTTCAAACTGTCCTGTGTGTAGTTTAAAAAAAAAAGCCTGGGCCAGCAAGTTAGTCATGTGACCAGCTGGTTTACCCATTCCTGCATTTGTGGATTCTCCATCTTAGACACTGGAATGCGAGCTTTCTACACCTTCAATGTCTGGTGATCAAAATCCATTTGGGTTAATTGGACCAGGGAGTAGTTGCTTTGTCTCTCCATGCACTGTCTCTTAGTATGCAAATGTCCTACAGCCAAATGTCTGGTGATCCCTTTAAACAAGTCATTTCTTCACTCCAGCAGCAGTTTAAAATTAATGTTCATATGAAATTAATATGCCTCATTCTTGGCAGGTTGGGGTCTTCATGACAGCGGCATTGCAGCTTTGTCAGCCTTGCTTTTGTTAGTGTTCAGTCCAATGAACACATTAACTCTGGAGTGGAAACAAAGGAAGAATTTGAATCCAAACAGGTGTGAAAATATGCTGCTCCAGAATGTGCTGTTGCCCTGTCCTGAAGGCACTGACCTTTCCCTGATGTATGGTTCCACAGGTGCTGGTCACCTTCCAGTAGCTCACCCAAAGGGGCATTCTTCAATTGTGAGCCATTTAATCATGGATGCAGTCGGGGGCACACAAGTTTTCAGCAGTGTTTGTCAGATAGGCATTCGAACTGATGCCTTTTTATATGATTGACTAGAGTAATTGACTACCTGGGGTCATACCAACTCTCTTCACTTTTCAGGTATGTGAAAGATCATTATTGGATTCCCCTTGCATTCATTCCCTTTATAGTGTCATGTTTTGTAAATATTTAAAAGCCTGATAGGAAACCAAAGGGATTGCTTGAATTGTATCTGTATATCTCTCTCTATTGTAGCAGTCTCCCCCACGCCCCCACCCCTGCCATCTACCCCAACTCATCTGACTGTTAGCAAATGACATCACAATGCCAAATATTGATTGGGATTGAGAGTGCCTCCTTTTGATGGGTGACAGTTCTACAGATGCTGCCATTGACTAAGTGAACTATATTCAGACTTTTTGATCGTGGAAGGCATTAGCTAAGCTCAATCCCGTCTTTGTCTGATGTCCACTTGTACCTTTCTGACAGGAGCCCTGACTGGCACTTGAAAGTGGGATCCTTAACAGATTATTCCCTCCCTAACCCAGGTGAGGGACAAAGGAAAGCTTTAGTAACCCGGCTGGTGTACTGAGACAGCTAATTCAGTGCGAATCAAAAGTGGGATCTTCTGGCCTACATCAGGTCATGTCTTCAGCCATTAGGCCAGCAGGGAAGGTAGGGAAATGATTTTAATCTTGGCTGAGTTGGAATTTTGCCTTTGCTCCAAGGAATGGGAATCTCAAAGCTGTACCACTGGCTTTGACTGGCCCTATGTCTGTATCCCTTAGTTCTGAACTACCCTGCTGTAATGCTTTGCAAATAACTGAATGTTGTCTGTCTGTTGCAGATTTATCCCAATGAAAGACACAGTATTCGCTGCCCTGAATCTGGAGAGCACTATGAGATAATGCTGCTACACTTCCTACAGGAATACCTCTGAGCAAACAAATGAACGACAATGAAAGAAATGTTTTTGGACCGTTGTTGATATTCGGCTCCTGGTGACTTCCTTCATGTCAAACAACATATTCCCCACCCCCAACCCATAAATCTTTGGTCCTAACTGCACCAGTTTAGCATTTTATTTTGCAACTTTATTTCTGAGCAAAGTTGGGATACTACACTGAACTCACTGAATTTGATTTTAAATTGTGATTTGATGAGACTCAAACCTAACCTCCTGTTACTTCGGTTTAATTTACATAAGTGTTAATGGTACAGTGTGGAATCAGAGTCAATTCACCTAAACTGTACACTGGCATTGATTTCAGCTTTTGTACATGCCTTGAAAACTGCATGATGGTAGGAAGAAGAGGAGAAAGAGGAAGATTGAAGCCAAATGATTACACTGTCAGCTTCAAAAGACACGTCCAAACGTGCTGCTGTGAATTTGACGTACCACTTTGCAAAAAAAAAAAAGCTTCAGTTCGGATCAATCGCTGTGTTTCTGAAATGCATCTCCATAGGACCTTGGTTTCTTATCATTTAGTAAAAGACTTGTGTTTTAACCTCTGCAAGCTGCACCACTCAAGAAGTATGTTTCAGGGCAGGAGCCAACTCAACTTTGCTGAGTATTCGAAGTGCGTATTATTAAAAGAAAATATTTTTATGGATTCTTATTCTTTTATAATGAGTGTATGGCATTGTAACTCATTAAAATAATTGTAACGCTTAATTCTGAATGTGTTATTTCTCCAAAACTTTCTCTCCTGAAGACATTAACCCTGCTGGGCTGCAGTTGCATAGGTGCTAGTTGCCCTCTGGTACCTAACCCACGTGACTATTCTTCATGTGTAACTTTAGACGTTGCATGTCAGGCGAATATTCAACTGTGGAGGGCATTGTATGCAAACCCAGTTTGTCCTTATCCAATGGCAGTAATAACTGGCATTTTATATTGGCGTTAACATAATAACATCGTGTCCAATGGCATTTCATAGAGATGCAAGGCAAAAAAATGGATGCTGAGCTAAAGAAGGAAAAATTAGGTGCAATGATGTGTTTCAAGGAGAGTCTGAGAGGAGGAGAGGGAGGTGGACAAGTTGAAAGAAATTCCAGAATCTGGGACCAAAATGGCTGAAAGCATAGCCAACAATAGTTGAGCAAAAGGAGGGAGTGATGCACAGAGGCCAGCGTTGCAATGGCGAGTGAGAGGTTTTAGACTGGAGGAGATTATGAAGATTAAAGGTGAGGGCCAAACATAGATCCTTAGGGGACTCCAGAAGTAATAGTAGAGCAAGGGAAGGGAAACCATTGATAGAGATGCTTTAGTTAATTGGATAGATTGCAATGGAACCAAATGAGAGCAGACCCACTGAGTTGGATAACCGAGGTTGGCAGATTGTGTTGATCCTGCTCTTTTCGACTTCTGTGCAGCCAATGTACCACAGTCAGTGTCACGGATAATGTTGCTTGTGACTTTGGTTAGGGCTGCTTTGGTGCCATGGGAGGAACAGATATCTGTTTGGAGGAATTTATATAAAAAGTCGTGGAAGAAATGGGCCCGAATCTGAGAAGCAACCATTTGCTACAATCTAACATCCATTCAAGTGCCCTTTCTAGAGGAGTCAATTGAACAAGAGTTTTCTGTTCTATTTCCAGACCCCAATTTCGCTACAGCCAATTGCAATGCCTCAACTGAAAGCAGCTAACTCAGCCAAGACCAAATCTGAAAGCAGGGACTATGTGAGTTGTGCAGCTTAGTACCTCACTAAGCAAAGCTCTTCCCAAGTAAACCTCTGGGAAATATACTTTGCATCCTTTTTAACAAAAAGATGTATCGAAGATCAATGCATTTTGCAAAGGTACTATCTATTAAACAGCAACCCTATTGAAAGTTTTACAGCATATCAATTGTTAACTAAATTTAGTGCTTTGAAGTAATTGGTCATGTTTTCAATGTGGTAGAGTTTAAGAGCACTGGAATGGGGGACAAGCTGCTGATTGAAGAAAAATGTAACAGGCAAGTGCATGTATCAATAGAAGGTCCTTTATGCTGCAATGTGATTTGTGCGTTTGTGTTGGGTGGATCAAATTTTTGGTTGATTTTATTTTTGGGGGAAAGTACAGTTGAAGGACTGAACCCATAGTGTGTAGCACACCAGCATGGTTTAAGAGTAGAATAACTAGATTTCACTCCTAACCCAATGCAGCCAGCGTAACTCCTGCAATAGCTTATCTTCCTGCCTACACGTTCACTCCAGAATCCCCCAGGCTCATTTGGTTTATTCATTTCTCTTTATCCATATGTGGCTTCAGTGGCATCCTCTGTAAGCATATGATCAGCTTCCATATGTCTGCTGTAGACACTTCACCTCATCGCTTCCCTCAACCCCATGATCACCTTTGCTGTAGTCTGCCACCTAACATCATAGAGTCAAAATTTCCTCGGCTTGAACATTGAAACCACCATTTTTGGCCTTGCCAGAACTTTGCCACCTTGCCATTGTTTCCATTCCTGGCACTTGCTTATACTGAAAGAGGCCATGAAAAATGTGTCCTGTTTGATTCAGAGCTATGTTTCAACTCTATCACCAAGACTCTTAATTCCATTCCTGCAGAATCATAAACCTTCATCCCTACCTCAACCAACTATTGCCAAAACCCTTGATCCTCACTTCTGTCACCTCCAGCGTTAATTTATCTGATATCTCCTCATGTTCCCTCCATAAGTGCTTAACATGTTCCAAATTCTGCCACCTGTTTCTTATCCTGCACAACTTCTTCAACCCCACATGCTACTCTCTATACATTCCAATGCATTGAATTTAAACTTAAATTCCTCAATGCACTTGGCTCCCTCTGCTCTTGCAACCTTCTGCTGCCTTACAGCCTTTCCCACACCCATTGCTCATCTTCTATGGCCTGCTTCACTTCACTTCAGTGCTGGAAGTAAATTCTGCCTCCTCTTTCCCTTGTCCCATCATTAGCAGTGCCTCTCCACTCCCTTTGACGATTCCCCTGTAATTAACCCACAATTGGTGGCAATACATTTCCCTCCCTTTATCCCATTATTGGTGGCTGTGCAACCACACTCTCTTTTCCCCCACTGTTTACCTATAAAAGCAACTGTGATTACACTCCAAAAAAATAATCCGTTGGTTGTGAAATGATTTGGGGTCGCCCTAGAATCTGAAATATGATACATAAATGAATTTTTTTTTCTTCAATAGGTATTGTACTGCTTTTTTTCTCTTTAAAATACTGGAATTTAATGAGACCAAACTGCTGCAAATAAAGAAGAGCCAACAAACTGCAATTTCAGAGTGAGTGTTAATAGGTTGAATAACCTACAAATTACTTACATAAAAACCTCTTAGATAGTTTGAAGATCCTTAGTGAGACAATGGAAAGACATTGAAAGTTCAAAAGGACATGCAGTTAAGATGTAGCAGCATGGAGTAACCATGTTCCTAAAGCACCTTTAGTGATATTTTTAGTGGCATATGTATTACATTTTATTAAATGTATAAATACTAATTCTTAACTGAAGTCTTAAGTTGTTTTATAAAAAGCAAATGGCTCACTGAGCTGAGGAAGTTGCTTATCTTAAACCTTTTTTTAGCCACGCAACTAATTGTCCAAACTGATCTAAGATTATTTGCTCATGTTAGCTTTGGTTTTCTGCCACATTTCTGGTTAGTCTTATTTTCTGTCATATTTGGGTTTGTCAGTGATGCATATAATTCAGCCAGAAAGCTCCTATTTTTGCAGTAGTTTCCTGATTTTATTTTTTAAAGAATCACTTTGAAGATGCAACACTGTACTTTTACCTTTGGGACAGTTCAAATCCATATCCCCCCTCAATCTTTTTCTTGTGAAAACATTCAGCTCTAATTCTCTGCTTGAAACTTCAGTGTCATTTCCACAATTCTGTTCTTGTTCTACTCTGAAGCCACTCCATTATGCTGCTTTTTTAAAGTAACATGCAAAATTTCACAATATTTCACATCTGGACTCGAGATCTGTGAAGTTAGAATAAATTAGTTTGACTTATAGCCAAATATTCTTGAGATGCATAACAGGAGAGAAGATGGGAAGGGAGGGAACTACCAAAGTGTAAGGCTATTTGGACTCTCAAAATAGCTTGAATCTAAAAAACCTTCAGTAGGACTGGGATTTTGGGAGGGGTGATGTGTTTCACCAGCTTCTTAAGGCACTGAGGAACCTCCAAGGTGGCCAGGATGGGGTCTTGAGCTGAAATGCTGCATTAGCCTGCTTAGTGCACGATGCCAACTTGGTCAAGGCGTTGAAGTGCATGCTAATAATTATCAAAGATCATTCAGGGGCTGATTGACAATTAAATTGACTGCTAGCACTCATTCAAGAGGCTGCATGGCATTTTGGGAGACTGCTTTGACCTGACACCCTTTCCTAATAGTGACCAGCTGAATAAGAATATGCAAGTCATTAAGGATTTCATGCGCTATCTAAAAGCATATCACGTTTTACTGTTCATTTGCTGCTGGAGGTTTGAAGAAGACTTCAGGACCATATCTGGAGACTTTCTGGGACGCTGTCAAGACTTCAATGCTATAAACATTTATTCTAGAAATACTCAGAATTTCGCCTAAAAGGAGTAAGTGCCGTTATATTCGACCTTATAGGAGTCATCAGGAGAAAGGAAGTGCTTGGTCATGGGTATCTTGCTATGGTTCCCCCTTGGCCTGCAGGATGAATGGGCGGAGGACATCAGAGCAAGCAGAGTAGCACTAGCTGCTGCAAGAGCGAGGGATAGGATGGCGAAGTGGACTCCTTCCTCTCCAACTCCCTCCCCCTCCTCTCTGGTATAGAACATCTCTGGACCTCCAGTGTTGTGTCCAAAAACCTATGCTCCCTCTCCCTCGGTCCCTGAGCCACCCTTATAGGTTTCAGCATGTGTTGGCCATTGCACTACACACCTTCAATGGATGCGTGGAACCCACTTCATGAAAATCGCTTCTATGAGCGCTTGAGTGCTAACACCTTCAAGCAAGGTCAAATTATGGTAATCAGCAATTCGGCCCAAAATTGTGGGCTAAAATCAGACTTTCAAATAGTCTTAACACACTGCCCACTTAATGCCTGCTTTCATCCTTTCATCAAAATAACCTCAAAGTTCTTGAATTACAAGAGGCCAACTTAATAAGTTTTTTTTGCAGAAGGGAGGTTAGGAAGCGAGTTTGCCACATGAGGAATAGACATGACTCTGCAATATCAGATAACTGGAAATTAGCTCAATCTAATTAATTAGCATACAAATACAGTGCTGATTAGGAATCACTCTAAACACGTCCATGATGTGTCACAGGGTATGGCAGCAGAGTGGTTATGTTTCTAGATGAGGAATTGAGCGATCTGGACTAATGATGTGGAGATGAGTTCAAATACCACCATAGCAGCTGGGGAATTCAAATTAATGTAAATTTAAAAAAAAAACTAATCAGTAATGATGATCCACTTAACTACCAGATTGTTGTAAAAACCCATTTGGTTAACTAATTTACTTTAGGAAATGAAGTCTGCTGTCCTTACCTAGTCTGGCCTGTATGTTACTCCTGAAATGGCCTCGCAAGCCCCACAGTTGTATTCAGGAAGGTGGCTTGCTATTCCTCTGGTAAGCCCAGCATTTGCTACACATCCCGAATTACCATTGAGCAGAGGAAAAAAGTTATGATTCTGCAAAGTATCCATGAGCACATATACACGAAGTGTCAAGTTGTGTTCCTAAGGATCATCTGGATACATTCTGTAGCATATAGGGGGAGGAAAGATTTCTTAAAAGACAAGTTCTGGAGGGTGGTCACCCCACAGATAGAAAGGAATGCTGAGGCATTTGAAGGGGAGCAGGTAGCGCGAAGCAGATTTGGGTGGAAGAGATGATGAGAGGATTAAGTACAAGAAAACCCTGTAGGTCTGAACTTGTCCAACAGATATAATGTCCTGGCTTTGTTGTAATCATTAAGAGCGAGTGGAACATTTTGAGAGGGAAAGGGGAACAACCAGAAATTGTAATCCATGTGAGAACCACAAGGAGGGCAAGTGGTTGAAGTCCTACAATCTAAGTTTCAGGAGCTTGGGACTAGGAAATTGAGCAGGACCTTGAAGATAATCTCTGGATTACTCCTAGTGCCATGCACTAGTGAGTATAGGAATAATATGACAGGTTAACAACACCTGTGGCGTGAGAAATGGTGCAATAGGGAGGGTTTTAAATTCCTGGAGCATTGGGGACCTATTAAAGTTGGATGGATTGCACCTCAATGGAGCTGGGACCAATGTCCTGGCTGGAAGCTAATCTAGTGCTGTGAAGGAGCATTTAAACTCATTTGGCAGGGAGATGGGCACCACGATAAAACATTAGAGAGGAGAAGCGAGGTGTACAGAGGACTAGGAGAGACAAATAGCACTAGAATATAGAATAGTTCATAAATGGGAGGTTAGCAGACGGAGCAAATGCAGGGCAGTCTAAGATGGGGTTGGAGTGTATGTGCACACAACAGTAAATAAGGTTGATGTTGCATTTTGGTAGTGTCATGCTCTGAAGGAGCAGTGATGAAATAAAATAACTGGAGGAATTATAAAATCAACTGTTAAACTGAACCACAAGAAAATGGACACATTTCTACCACAGACAAAGTGGAATAGAGGTCAGGTGACTGTTCCTGTACTGTCAATAAGCATGCCTGTCTGCAAAGACGAAACTCATTAACTGTCTGAACTAGCTCTGGGGGGGAATCCCATTGAAATTGAAAGGAGCCCATTAAATGTTGGACTCCTATCTACAGGAATGAATTAACAAAGGTTCTGTAGACAGACTGACTCCACACTAAGTGTGGAGATGAATAAGTGTGAAGTAGCATTATTGTAACAGAATGGTCCCCATCCCAGACGTCAACAGATACCAATGGTTTCCGTGTCCTGGACCATTGTGTGGTCACACCAGGGGAGAGGGCCCTGTGTCACATAACAGAGACTCAAATGTGATGGATTTTTGCCTTAAAAGGGAGGGAGAGAGGGGAGATCAACCAATGACCACAAAGCCAGTTCCAGTAAAAGGCCATGAGATCAGTCCAGCTAAGGAAGAAACCCTGCTGCTGATACTATACTTCAACTTTTTGCAGTAGAGAACTTAAAAGGTGACCACTGCCTCTGGACTGAAGTTTTAATCACCAGAAATCGACAACACCTCAGCAAGTTCACAACTGGCAACATCCAGGCCTGCACCTTTGGAAAGACTTTCCTCCTGAGAAGATTCAACAGGTTTTTGTGGACCATGAACTCTTAGATCACTTGAGACTTTAATTGAATCTTCCCCTTTCCCTTCTATCTGTCTTTGTGCGTGTGTGAATGCGCGAGTGGGTGAAAGTTGTGAACAATTTGGGTTTTGCTATTTAAATAAAAACTTAACCTTTCTTTTTTAAAACCTACACGAACCTGTCCTCTGTTTGAACCTAAAAACACTCTGGGACTAACACTGTTTTTAACACAAAACTATCTATGATCAGTTGGGAGATGAAAAGGGGAAGCCGCCCACACCACTTACCACCTGTCCGTATTAGGAAGAATTGGGAAAAGCTATATAATCTAAATTATACAATTTTAAGGTATGTTCAGGAACAGATCTGGGGACATTTTATGAAAATCCTTGCAGGTAGCAGGACAAATTGAGAAGGCTGTTAAAGCATTTGGGTTCATTGGCTTTAAGCAAGGGAGTTGTGCTAAACCTTTATAAAACATTGTTACCCTTCTTCTGGAATATTGTTCAATTCTGGGCACCACACTTTAGAAAGGATGTCAAGGCCTTGGAGATGATGCAGAAAAATGTTAAAGCAAATAAGAAAAAAAAAACATTTCCAGTGGCAGAAGGGTTGGTAACCAAAGGGCACATAATTAAGATGATTGGCAAAAGGACCAAAGGTGGCGACACAAAACATTTTTTTTTTTTTTACACAGTGAGTTGTTGCAATCTGGAATGCACTGCTTGAAATTATGGTGGAAACAGATTCAATAACTTGAAGGGAAAAAACGTACACTTTCGGGTTAGAGAAGGGACTTTGGCACTAATTGGATAGCTCTACCAAAGAGTCCACACAGACACAATGGGTTGAATGGCCTCCTTCTGTGCTGTATTGTTTTATGATTCTATAAATGCAGGAGATTTTTTCTATTCGTTCGTGGGATGTGGGCATCGCTGGCTAGGCCAGCATTTATTGCCCATCCATAATTGCACTTAAGGGAAGCTGCCGCCTTGAACCGCCACAGTCCTTGGGGTGTAGGTACACCAACAGTGCTGTTAGGAAGGGATTTCCAGGATTTTAACCCAGCGACAGCGAAGGAACGGCGATATAGTTCCAAGTAAGGATGGTGTATGGCTTGGGAGGGGAACTTGCAGGTGGTGGTTTTCCCATGCATCTGCTGCCCTTGTCCTTCGAGGTGGTAGAGGTCGTGGGTTTGGAAGGTGCTGTCGCAGGAGCCTTGGTGAATTGCTGCAGTGCATAGTGTATATGGTACGTACTGCTGCCACTGTACGTCAGTGGTGGAGGGAGTGAATATTGAAGGTGGTGGATGGGGTTCCAATCAAGCAGGCTGCTTTGTCCTGGTTGTTGTCCAGCTTATTGAGCGTTGGAGCTGCACCCATCCAGGCAAGTGGAGAGTATTCCATTGCACTCCTGACTTGTTCCTTGTAGATGATGGACAGGCAGTGGGGAGACAGGAGGTGAGTTACTTGCCACAGAATTCCCAGCCTCTGACCTGCTCTTGCAGCCACAGTATTTATGTGGCTGGTCCAGTTCAGTTTCTGGTCAATGGTAACCCCTAGGATGTTAGTGGAGGATTCAGCGATGGTAATGCCATTGAAGTCAAGAGGAGATGGTTATATTCTCTCTTGTTTGAGATGGTCATTGCCTGGCACTTGTGTGGTGCAAATGTAGCTTGCCACATATCAGCCCAAGCCTGGATGTTGTCCAGGTCTTGCTGCATATGGACATGGGCTGCTTCAGTATCTGAGCAGTTGCAAATGGAGCTGAACATTGTGGCAATCATCAGCTAACATCCCCACTTCTAACTTTATGATGGAGGGAAGGTCATTGATGAAGCAGCTGAACATGGTTGGGCCTCGGATACTACCCTGAGGAACTCTTGCAGTGATGTCCTGGGACTGAGATGATTGACCTCCAACAACCGCAACTATCTTCCTTTATGCTATTTATGACTCCAACCAGCAGAGAGTTTTCCCTCTGATTCTCATTGACTCCAGTTTTGCTCGTCTTTTTTTTTCATTCATGGGTTGTGGGCATCGCTGTCTAGGCCAGCATTTATTGCCCATCCCTAATTGCCCTTGAGAAGGTGGCGGTGAGCTGCCGCCTTGAACCGCTGCAGTCCATGTAGGGTAGGTACACCTACAGTGCTGTTCTGAAGTGATTTCCAGGATTTTGACCCAGCAACAGTGAAGGAATGGCGATTATAGTTCCAAGTCAGATGGTGTGTGTCGTGGAGAGGAACTTGCAGGTGGTGGTGTTACGGCCAGGTGAGAGGGGTCTAGGGGTCCCCTCTCAGCCTTTGCCTGGTTTAACCATAACGGTTTAATTTTTAAAACACCATGTCTTTAGTTCCCGCTTCGTGAATCCTTATTCGCTGCTCCAGTTGTAGGGCAAAGAAATCAAACAGACAGGTTTTCTTAGTTTTTATACAAGAAAGGTAGAAGTTTATTACTCTTAAACTCTAATCTGGTTACCAACTACAAATATGCGACGCGACTACGCTAGCATGCATACGCGATAAACATACACGCAGATAGTGACAGAAAAGTAGAAAAGAAAAGAAAAAAGGGGAAATGTTTGAGCAATAGATGGGTTTCTATTTTACTGTCCTTGGAGTTTGCTGTGAAGTCTTTGGTTGCCGGTCAGGCTTGCAGTTCATTGGGGCCCAGTGCACGCTTCAACTTGTTTCGAGGTTGGAGTCTTTTCTCTCGAGTCTTATGTCTTCCGTGGGTCTGGTGGTTTGGGAGAAAGTAGAGAGAGAGGCTTCCTTGCTCCAGCTTCATTTACAACAGCCTTCTGACTTTTTCTCTGTGGCACAATTTTAGAAAAGCCCAGGTAGCCCGGCAGGTTAGTCATGTTGCCGTCTTAGCAGTCATCCTGGAATATGAGCGTCCTCACCTTCAATGTCTGGTGATCATGTCTCATTTTGTGTTAAGTGGACCAAGGAATGGTCCTTTGTCTCTCCAAGCACTGTCTGTTACTTTGCAAATGTTTTTCCATAAAGTGTTTGGTGATTTTTCTTTTGAACAACTCCTTTCTTCACTCCAGCAACCGTTTAAAATCAATGTTTATATGGCAAAATTAATATGCTGCATTCTTTGCAGGTGGGGATCTGCATGACCCCTTCAACTGTTGCCCTTGTCCTTCTAGGTGGTAGAAGTTGTGGGTTTGGAAGGTGCTGTCTAAGGAGCCTTGGTGCGTTGTTGCAATGCATCTTGTAGATGGTCCACACTGCTGCCACTGTGCGTCGGTGGTGGAGGGAGTAAATGTTTGTGAATGGGGTGCCAATCAAGCGAACTGCTTTGTCCTGGATGGTGTTGAGCTTCTTGAGTGTTGTTGGAGCTGCACCCATCCAGGCAAGTGGAAAGTATTCCTTCACACTCCTGATTTGTGGCTTGTACATGGTGGGCAGGCTTTGGGGAGTCAGGAGGTGAGTTACTCGCCTCAGGATTCCTAGCCTCTGACCTGCTCTTGTAGCCACGGTATTTATATGGCTACTCCAGTTCAGTTTCTGGGCAATGGTATCCCCGAGGATGTTGTTAGTGAGGGATTAGGCGATGGTAATGCCATTGAATGTCAAGGGGAGATGGTTAGATTCTCTCTCATTGGAGATAGTCATTGCCCGGCACTTGTGTGGCGCGGATGTTACTTGCCATTTATCAGCCCAAGCCTGCATATTGTCCCTGTCTTGTTGCTTTTCTACACGGACTGCTTCAGTATCTGAGGAGTCATGAATGGTGCAGAACATTGTGCAATCATCAGCGAACATCCCCACTTCTGACCTTATGACTGAAGGAAGGTCATTGATGAAGCAGCTGAAGATGGTTGGGCCTAGGACACTACCCTGAGGAACTCCTGCAGTGATGTCCTGGAGCTGAGATGATTGACCTCCAACAATGACAACCATCTTCCTTTGCGCTAAGTATGACTCCAACCCTCGGAGGGTTTACCCCTGATTCCCATTGACTCCAGCTTTGCTCGGGCTCCTTGATGCCATACTCTGTCAAATGCTGCCTTGATGTCAAGAGCAGTCACTCTAGCCTCTCCTCTGGAGTTAAGCTTTTTTTTCCATGTTTGAACCAAGGCTGTAATGAGGTCAGGAGCTGAGTGGCCCTGGCGGAACCCAAACTGAGCGTCACTGAGCAGGTTATTGCTAAGCAAGTGCCGCTTGATGGCACTGTTGATGACACCTTCCATCACTTTACTGATTGAGAGTAGGCTGATGGGGCGGTAATTGGCCAGGTTGGACTTGTCCCGCATTTTGTGTTCAGGACATACCTGGGCAATGTTCCACATTGCCGGGTAGATGCCAGTGTTGTAGTTGTACTGGGGAACAGCTTGGCTAGGGGTGCGGCAAGTTCTGGAGTACAGGTCTTCAGTACTATTGCCGGAATATTGTCAGGACCCATAGCCTTTGCAATATCCAGTGCCTTCAGTCGTTTCTTGATATCACGCGGAGTGAATCGAATTGGCTAAAGTCTGGCATCTGTGATGTTGGGGGCTTCAGGAGGAGGCCGAGATGGATCATCAACTCGGCACTTCTGGCTGAAGATTGTTGCAAATGCTTCAGCCTTATCTTTTGCACTGATGTGCTGGCCTTCCCCATCATTGAGGATGGGGAAATTTGTGGAACGACCTCTTCCAGTTAGTTGTTTAATTGCCTGCCACCATTCACGGCTGGTTGTGGCAGGACTGCAGACCTTAGATCTGATCTGTTGGTTATGGGATCGCTTAGTTCTGTCTATCGCATGCTGCTTACGCAGTTTGGCACGCAGATAGTCCTGTGTTGTAGCTTCACCAGGTTGACACCTGATTTTGAGGTATGCCTGGTGCTGCTCCTGGCATACCCTCCTGCACTCTTCATTGAACCAGGGTTGGTCTCCTGGCTTGATGGTAATGGTAAAGGTGGGGGATATGCCGGGCCATGAGGTTACAGATTGTGGTTGAGTACAATTCTGCTGCTGCTGATGGCCCACAGTGCCTCATTGATGCTCAGTTTTGCATTGCTAGATCTGTTCGAAATCTATCCCATTTAGCACGGTGATAGTGCCACACAACACGATGGAGGGTATCCTCAATGTGAAGGCGGGACTTCATCTCCACAGGACTGTGCAGTGGTCACTCCTACCAATACTGTCATGGACAGATGCATCAGCAGCAGGCTGATTGGTGAGGCCGAGATCAAGTATGTTTTCCCCTCTTGTTTGTTCCCTCACCACCTGCCGCGTACCCAGTCTAGCAGCTATGTCCTTTAGTACTCGGCCAGCTTGGTCAATATTGGTGCTACCGAGCCACTCTTGGTGATGGACATTGAAGTTCCCTACCCAGAGTATATTCTGTGCCCTCGCCAGCCTCAGTGCTTCTTCCAAGTGCTGTTCAACATGGAGGTGTACTGACTCATCAGCTGAGGGAGGGCAGTAGGTGGTAATCAGCAGGTGGTTTCCTTGTCCATGTTTGATCTGATGCCATGAGACTTCATGGGGTCCAGAGTCGATATTGAGGACTCCCAGGGCAACTCCCTCCCTACTGTATACCACCGTGCCACCACCTCTGCTGGGTCTATCCTGCCAGTGGGACAGGACATACCCAGGGATGGTGATGGCAGTGTCTCGGACATTGTCTGTCAAGTATGATTCCGTGATTATGACTATGTCAGTCTGTTGCTTGACTAGTCTGTGGGACAGCTCTCCCAACTTTGGCACAAGCCCCCTAATGTTGGTTAGGAGGACTTTGCAGGGTTGACAGGGCTGGGTTTGCCGTTGTCGTTTCCGGTGCCAAGGTCGATGCTGGATGGTCCGTCTGGTTTCATTCCTTTTTATTGACTTCGTAGCGTTTAGATACAACTTGCTTGCTAGGCCATTTCAGAGGGCATGTAAGAGTCAACCACATTGCTGTGGTTCTGGAGTCACATGTAGGCCAGACCAGGTAAGGACAGCAGATTTCCTTTCCTAAAAGTCATTAGTGAACCAGATGGGTTTTTACGACAATCGACAATGGTTTCATGGCCATCATTAGACTAGCTTTTTAATTCCAGATTTATTAATTGAATTCAAATTCCACCTTCTGCTGTGGTGGTATTTGAACCCATGTCCCTAGAGCAATACCTTGGGTCTCTGGGTTACTAGTCCAGTGACAATGCCACTATGCCACCGCCTCCTGTTGGTTGTGCGATTGCTTAGCCCTGTCTATTTCATGCTGCTTCTGCTGTTTGGCGTGCAAGTAGTCCTGTGTTGTAGCTCCACCAGGCTGCCAGCTCATTTTTAGGTGCTGCTCTTCGCATGCCCTTCTGCACTTTTCATTGAACCAGGGTTGGTCCCCGGCTTGATGGTGTTACGAAAGTGCTTCCATTTTATTTGATATTTGATTTTTTTTAAGGACTTGTGTTAAACCTGAAAAGATTCCATGGATGTGTTTTTTTTACCAACTTCACCGAGAGGTGAAGATGTTGTCTGAAAGCCACCTGTGCTGGAGGCTACCTGTGATTTGGGCTGCGAAAACAGCAGCACCCTTGGTGACCTGGAAGGAAAAAATGGTTACAGAGAAGCCATGTGTCAAGGTTATGGAGGTCAGGAAGTTGACTCACTTGGGTTTGAACATAGTTTTCAGTTTTAGTTGTGGTGTGAACTGTGTGAAGACAGTTGGTGTTATTCTGCCAAGGAAAAATAAATCGCCCAGCTCACCACCACCTCACCTTTTTTGAAGAAATCCTGCCAAGAGTCAGTGTGGAAGAGAAAAAAGTCCCCAGTGCTGTATAGCTCCAGAGGAGCTGAAAGAAAATCCTGCAATTCAAGTTTGCACTGGCAGAAAAACCTTGATGCCAAATTCATCCTAGAAAGCTGACTAGAAGAATTCTCGACAGTCTGTTCTAGAGATGCTTCTTAAACAAACCCAGTGACCCATCTTCATGTAACCGGATGCCAAACCAAAAATGGGACAGCTGACTTTCTGTATCATCTTTTTTCATGAAGGATTAGCAAGTATTTGACCAAAGTTTTTTTTTGTATCAGACCTCTTTTTTTTTTCGCGTGTGTGTGTGTGGAATTTTTAAAAATGGAACTTTCATATTTCACTGTTAATGCTTTGCTTCATTACTGGTTGAGTATTGTTTTATAGTAAACTGAAAATTTTGTTTATTAAGAAACCTGGTTGGTGTATTTTGTTCTGCGTTTAAAAAAAAATAGAGTATATGATTGGCTGTATCGGTAGCTGGGTAAACATTTAAATATATGTTGTGACCTGTGGTAAAATGGAGCTAAAAAGAACAGTGCAATCCTCCCGCCTCGGTCGTAACATCTAATTGGGTGCCCGTCATCCCGGGTACCCGAAGCTGACAATGTGCAATTGTAAGTGGAGTGATGCTAATTGAAAAGAGGAAAAGTTTTTTTTAAAAAACAGATTTCTTCTGCATTAAAGTTTACACTACCAGAATTTGCCAGTTGGTACGACCTTTCTGGGGAAGGAGGATGTCTCCCTGAGTGATTTGCAAAACGTAACCAAGGCTAGGCTAAAGGCCTAGGCAGAATTGTTGGTGTTAGAGTTAAAACCAGGAGCGAAGAAAGCAGACATAATTGCAGTAAAGCATTTGCAATTAGAAGAAGGCAAACCGCATGGTAGTACAGTTGAATTAGCTAAATTTCAGTTGCAGATGAGGTAGCTTGAACTTGACAAAGAAAAAGCAATAGAATTGGAAAGACTTGAGCTTGAATTTCAAAGAGAAATTGAAAGAGAAGGAAGGGAATTCAAATTTTTTTAAATGGAACTAAGACAAAGGGGTGGTCTTGACTCCAGTGAATTTTAGTGGGGAAAGATCTGACTCCAGCCCAGGACCCAGTGGAGAGCTGTTTAAATTTGTCCAAGTCCTCCTGAAATTTGAGGAAAGGGACATAGAGGCATTTTTAATTTCTTTTGAAAAGATAGCCAGGCAGATGAAGTGGCCGAAGGAAAACTAGACACTGCTTATGCAAAGCAGGTTGATGGGCAGAGCTCATGAACTTTATGCCATGTTTTCTGAGGAGGCTTCTGTAGATTGAGATGGCAAAAAGGCTATTCTCGCTGCTTATGCATTAGTCCCCGAAACATACTGGCAGAGATTTTGGAACCTCCGGAGACAGCCTGGGCAGGCTTCTATAGAATTTGAGAGGGTAAGCAAATTAATTTTTATCATTGGATGCGGGCACTAAAGGTAGAGGCCACATACCTGAGGGAACTAATTCTCCTGGAAGAATTTTAAAAATTCACTCCCTCGGTTAGTAAGAACCCAAGTAGCGAACCAGAAAGTTTCAACAGGCAGTGGAAATTGCTGTTGATTATGAGCTTGTTTACAAGCCCAAACCCTTTGTCCGTCACCCCCACAAACCCGAGAAAGATAGAAGGTGGGAGGGTGAAAGGAAGGCAAGTAGCCAGGGACTAGAGAGGACAATTGGGAACGCTTCAGCATCTCCTCAGGCCAGAAAGGAAGATGCTGAGGGTGGAAGTGAAGTCCGAAAGCTTAAGTGTTACTATTGCAACAAGGTGGGAGACCTTCATGCAGAATGTTGGAAGTTGCGGGGTAAACCTTATTCGGCTGCACAAGGCCAATGCAGAAAAAGGGGCCCTGACTGGGAGTACAACAGATCAGGCTGTAGCTCTGACTGCTGCTGTAAGGCCAAGTACAAAAACTGCTGAGATTGCGGGGGATGTGAACAGGATACCCGAGAGTTCTAGGAAATTCTCGTCAAAAGGAAAAGTAACTCCTTATCCCTCAAGTGAGGCAGGTAAACCTATAGTTATATTTATGATTACAGGAGCCGTCGAAACTCTTTTCCTGGGGGAAGGCATAACTTCTCCACCAGAGAGCGTGTTGAATGCCAAGTGAATGGAATCGGCGGGAGTATATACCCATACCTTTGCATCGGGTGCAACGAGAGTGTGACCTAATGTCTGGAATGGTAACTGTAGGAGTTGTCCATAGTTTGCCTATAGACGGAGTTGATCTACTCCTGGGGAATGATCTGGCCGGAGTTTCTCCAGTAGCCACAAAAAAAACAAGAGACAGAACAGTTGCAGGAAAAGATTCCAGGAATTTTTTCTTCATGCGTAGTGACCCGAGCAATGGCGAAACCAGTTCCAGTGTCAGAGGTAAAGGTGGCACCACAGACTAATAGCCAGATATCTGAAACTTTGTTTGGAGATTTGGATAATCCAAAGGAAATGTTCAGCAAGTCTTCTCTGATCAAGGCTCAGCGAGCCGATCCAAAGTTAAATAAAGTGACACAATCGGCTCTAATTGAACTTGAAGCAAAGGGATTGCTGGAAGGCTACTATATTAAAAATGGGATTCTGATGAAGTCAAGACCTCCTCACAGACCTGCGGACAAAGAATGGACGACTGTTCATCAGATAGTCGTACCTCTCAAGTATCATCGGGAAATATTAAGGATCACCTCTGAAATTCCTATAGTGGGACATGTGGGGATCCAGAACATCCAACCACATATAGGTCGATATGTCAGGCCATGAGATTACAGATTGTGATTGAATACAATTCTGCAGCTGATGGCTCACAGCTCCTCACGGATGCCGAATTTTGAGTTGCTACATCTGTTCAAAATATATCCCATTTACCACGGTGGTAGAGCCACACAACACAATGGAATGTGAAGACGGGACTTCATCTCCAGAAAGATTGTACGGTGATCACTCATACCAATGCTGTCATGAACAGATGCATCTGCAGCACGTCGATTGGTGAGGACGAGGTCGAGTAGGTTTTTCCCTCTTATTGGTTCCCTTACAACCTGCCGCCGACCTAGTCTATCAGCTATGTCCTTTACGACTTGGTCAGTTCGCTCAGTTGTGAAGCTACTGAGCCACTCTTGGTGTTGGACATTGAAGTCCCCCACTCAGGGTACATTTTGTGCCCTTGCTGCCCTCAGTGCTTCTTCCACTTAGTGTTCAACATGGAGAAGCACTGATTCATCAGCCGAGGAGTGGGGGGGCATTAGGTGGTAATCAGGAAGTTTCCTTGCCCCTATTTGACCTGATTTCATGAGACTTCATGGGGTCCAGAGTCAATGTTGAGGACTCCCAGAGCAACTCCCTCCCGACTGTAAACCGCTGTGCCGCTACCTCTGGTGGGTCTGTCCTGCTGATGGACAAGACGTGCCCAAGGATGGTGACGGTGGCGTCTGGGACATTGTCTGCAAGATATGATTCCGTGAGTATTTGGACAGCTCTCCCAATTTTAGGACAAAACCCCCAGATGTTAATAAGGGGGACTTTGCAGGGTCAACAGGCTGGGTTTGCCTTTGTCGTTTCTGGTGCCTAGGTCGATGCCAGGTGGTCCATCCGGTTTCATTCCTTTTCTTAGACTTTGTAGTGGTTTGATACAGCTGAGTGGCTTGCGAGGGCATTTAAGAGTCAACCTGGAGTCTCACGTAGGCCAGATCAGGTAAGTCCTTCCCTAAAGATGGGTTTTTACTACAATTGACAATGGTTTCATGGTCACCATTAGACTAGATTTTAATTCCAGATTTATTAATTGAATTCACATTTCACCATCTGCTGTGGTGGGATTCAAACCCATGTCCCCAGAGCATTAGCCTGGGTCTCTGGGTTACTAGTCTAGTGACATTATCACTATGCCACCGCCTCCCTTCTGGACATAGCTGCTAGACTGGTTCTGCGGCAGGTGGTGAGGGAACCAACAAGAGGGAAAAGCCGACTTGACCAATCTACCTGCCGCTGATGCATCTGTGCATGACAGATTGTGGAAGGACGAGAGAGGCTCATGGAGTAGACAAATGTAGAGAAGTGTGCAGCAGTGTATTTTGAGAAAATGAACAGTGGAAGTGTATATACCTAAATAGTAATATTCTTAACAGAGAGGAGGCACAGAGTGGCCTTGGGTTATCGATGTATAAGTCTTTACAGGTGGGAGTGTAGATGGAAAAGGCCGCAAGAAGCAAATGGGTTTCAGGGTTTTATGTATAGTGATGTGAAAAGTAAAAGCAGCTTAATTTGTACAAGCAACTTAATTCGACCAGTATTAAAGTATTGTATGCAGTTCTGGGTGCCCCATTATAGGAAAGATTATATTAGTCATGGAAAGGGCATAGCAAATATTCGTAAGGATGCTAAAACTGTCAAAACAAGGAGTTTTATCATGTTGGCAAGATTAGGGGATCTAAAAGATTTTCAAAATTTTGAGAGGTACTAAGGCTAATGGCAGCTACTTGCTTTTATGTAGCACCTTTAACATAGTAAAATGTCTCAAGACGCTTCACAGGAGGGTTTTAAAACAAAGTTTGACACCGAGCCACGTAACTGGGGGAAAAAAAGGCTTTACATAATGCGTTTCATGACCAGATGTCTCAAAGCGCTTCACAGCCAATGAAGCACTTTTGAAGTGTAGTCACTGTTCTAATGTAGCAAATGCGGGAATCAATTTGCGCACCGCAAGCCCCCCCAAGCAGCAACGTGATGACTAGGTAAGCTGCTTTTATGATGTTGATTATGGCATAAATATTGATTAGATTAGAGATACAGCACTGAAACAGGCCCTTCGGCCCACCGAGTCTGTGCCGAACATCAACCACCCATTTTATACTAATCCTACACTAATCCCATATTCCCAACAAACATCCCCACCTGTCCCTATATTTCCCTACCACCTACCTATACTAGTGACAATTTATAATGGCCAATTTACCTATCAACCTGCAAGTCTTTTGGCTTGTGGGAGGAAACCGGAGCACCCGGAGAAAACCCACGCAGACACAGGGAGAACTTGCAAACTCCACACAGGCAGTACCCGGAATCGAACCCGGGTCCCTGGAGCTGAGAGGCTGCGGTGCTAACCACTGCGCCACTGTGCCGCCCTGTGATCAGGGCACTAGGGGTAACTCCTCTGCTCTTTGTAAGTGTCAAGAGATCTTTTACATCCATCTGAGAGGGTAGATGTGATGGGGTCTTGGAGATGCCATCTTTCGGATGAAACGTTAAACCAGCAGTGCAGCACTCCCTCAGTACTACACTGGAGTGTCAGCCTTGTTTTTTTTTGTGCACAAGTCCTGGAACATGTAATGAATACTGGACATTGTAGGATGATTTGTTTTTAAAACTGTGATTTTTAATGCAGTGTAAAATTGAGTCAGAGGAGACATGTGACCTCACACCTAGTCTGACCAGAAACAAGCCAGGCGTCTTGGTTACCATGCGAACAAGGAACCCAGATCAAAGACCCTTTTGAAAGCAGAATGCAAAGTTGTAACACCTGACCAACGATGGGTTTTGCTCTCCCAGACACTCAGATCGTAAATGTGGAGCCAGTGGCTCTGAAGATGCTCAAGTTGAAATTTTTAGCACTTGGAAACAAAGGAAGGCCTGGATGATTCGGCTGTGGCCAGACTTGTGGACTCTGCATATTTAAAAAGGCAAATGACTATTGATTTTTGATTCTGGATAAATTCAGTAGGTTTTGAGAAGTCTGGAGGCAGTAAGGAAGATCAGCAGTGGCAGCCTCAGAAGAGAGAGAAACCAATTACTCTCAAAACACAGATGTGGCCAACTCAAAAGCTGAGATTTGCGGAGGAAAAAGGCCAAAAGTGTCACCAGACATCGCCTTATTCATGGAAGTCCAGGTCAAAAGTGCTCGAAAGAAGTGAACGAAGGGGACATTGACTTTGAAAAAGACTGGGAGATCCAACCCATTGCAACTAGGAATAGTTTGGGATTCTTAACTGCAAAGATATCACTTCAATGAGGACACTGTGTAACATATAAATGTGGTGTGGGGTTTTCAAGTATATTAGTAATTTAAGGGGAAATGCTTTTCTCTAATTTGTACTAGCTACTTAGAAAGTACAGTTTAGTTAAGGTTGATTTTTAGTTTAGTTGTTAGAGTAAAATCTTTAAAATGTGAAATCTTATGTACTTTAAATTGTTCTGGGGAGTTCATATTCTGGTTTTAAAGTTAATGATCTCAACTGAGGTCATAAGTGGGATTTGAACCCACAGCCTTGTGACTCAGGTGAGTGCTATCAATTGAGCCACAGCTGGCACACAAGGAGATATTAGCTAATAGTTGGTGGAAACAGTAATGAAAGCCTGGTTATCAATAGAGGAACGAAGGGAGAAGTTAAAGAATTTTTCCACACTGCCCAAGTGATCTCATTCAGTATTTTGCCTTTGGACAGTTAAACACTACCACAGTAGACTGTTGTCCTGAGGGTTTGCAATAATGTCTGACGTCTGAGGCCGCTATTAGCCCCAACGTCGCTGCTGTGAGCCAAAGGATCAGCAATGAGTGTTTATCAATGACCCTTCATTTTGGAGAACACTCATACAAGCTCATGTTGCTTATGGTTTGTGACCACAAAAAATGAACTGTCTCCAAGAACACTGCACTTGCCTGAAGATTAGTCAATGAGATTGCTTTGTGGCTAATGGTGACAAATATTTTCCAACATATCAACAGACTGATCAGTCTTGGTACCTACCTGAATCTTGTTGCATGTATCTACAGAGAAATATAAAAGTGTAGCTGCACAATTACTCTATACGCTGGAACTCTTACAAAATATATCAGAAATCTATTGTAACAAGTATTTCAACTGGTATTGACTAAGGTTCCATTATAGTCAGTGATTGAGAATGCAGGTATGCAACCTGTTGCAGTCTCTAAAGTGAAAAGGGGTTGCAGAAAAAGATAGTTTTGTTGAGTAGAAAAATTGAAATTAAACTGGAATTCAAGAGGGATAAACTGATAAAAATACAAGTGCCAGGCTTTGACCATTTCCAACAAGACAGAACTGTAACCATCTTGCCATAAACATTCAATGGTGGTATAGAAAAGTGCAAAACACAATACAGCCTCTACCACATTCTGGAAGGCAAAGGTACCTCAGGCCCTGTTTGTCTACTGTCAGCTCCCTCGTTGAACCCCTTTTTCCTTGCCCCTTCCGCTGTCAATTGATGCATGTGAGAGTGAGTTACTCATTAACTTAGCAACAGCTAGTGTGTCTGAGTGAAGCAAGGCCTTGGGGCTAAAACTAGAGGTCCTGCCAATAAAATATTCCAAACAACAAGAAGGCTGTGACTGGAGCCGTGATCATGGGATATTTGAAGTTTGATGACCATACTTAAGACAAGATACTAAAAATTAGGCTATAGATTATCATATAATATCGTCTTCATTGTTATCGAACATGCATACTAGGAGGAGTAGGCTATTCGGCCCCTCGGGATCGAGGATTGCTTGCTTCCACTTCAGGTTGATGGATTCTGAGATGGCTGATATCATCCATACATTGAAGAATTCTGGAAATGAGCAACTTTGACCATTTTATTTCCAGCCGCAGTAGAAGTCTATAAGCTAAGTGAAAAGAAAGCAATAACATGAATCATATGCGATTGAACCAAATCCTGACCCTACGTATCTCTGTTTTTAAGAATAGGGTATCTTACAGAAATTTATTCCATGTGTTAATAATTCTCAGCATGAAGAACTTCCAGACATCAATACTAAATTTGCCTTTTACTAATTTGAACCTGCGTCCTTTGTCCTCCTCTTGTAATTCAGTGTGAGATTTCCTTGATTTACCTTTTCTATCATGTTTACCATCTAATTTCCTTCTGTAAATCAGAGACCCCATTTCAAAGCTGCAAAACCCCAGACTTCCCTAGTCTTTCCTCATAACTCTACTATTAGCGGTCTGAGTTAAACCTCATGGCTGTTCCAGAGTTGGATCTTTCTTGCTGACCAGATCTAAAAGCATTACTCAAGGTGTGGCCTGACCAGAGCACTGTACAGTTTAATCAAAGCCTCCTCCCACTTGAGTTTTACTGTTTTTGTTATAAAGTTCAACATTCTGTTGGCTGTGTTGATCGTTGAGTCTAGGACGACTAGGTCTCTTTCAATTTTATCCTCAGTTATTTCAATGACATTCATGGATATCTGCCACTATTTTCAGCCGTAAAGGTCTGCCAATGGACAAACTAATGCCTGGAGTGCATTGAGCATGGAGTAACAACAACTTGTAAATACAAACTTAATGTCAGCTCTACCTTGCTTGGACCTCGATGGAGGGGGAGGAAGAAAAATGGCTCCAAGACTCGTATTTGAATTTATTTTGTATTTTTGAGCTGTTACAATGCTATCCATTTGAATGTCCCGCTTCCCTGAAGGCAATGGGATGTAAGTTGAGCAATCCGCTTGGGCAGGTTACCACACAGTTGGTGTAGTTGAACATCTACCCCAGTCTATTTCTATTTACTCAGTCCTGCCCCTTTCAAATTTTTAAATATCTCCATGTACTCTCCGCTATTCTAATGAAACGACCCCAATTTTTCACGGCTTTCTTCATATTTGTATATAAAATTGCATAAAAAATACAAAGTTGGATTGAACTGAAATATTTATCTATTTTCAAAAGGTGAACCAGTAAATTGAAGTTCTACAGTTAAGAGAAAAGCCAATCTGTTGTCAGTGCAAAATTCAACATTTTGGCACAATATAATTTAAGGATCATCAATCATATTTTCTGTAACGAAGGTGTTGTATTCCTGTAAGAAATTTAATGTTGGTGCTTGTGGAAAAAGATCAGTTAGATAAAGCTAGTCTCACTTAAATCAATCAATCACTGACTGTGTACGGTGGTTCTGGAAATTTAAGTACTGTATAAAGTTACTGAGCGGCTTATTCTGACTGTGCTATATGAGGGGGACCAGACCGCAGAAAGATAAACTTGCTGAGGTAAGGTGATTTTCTTCGCTGGCAGGACTGATAAGTCGCACACTGGCAGTAGGATTGAAATCTCACACTAGTAGTAGAGCTAATGGGGCAGAATTTGCTGGTAATGTAACAGCGAGTTCAATGTGCAGAGTTGTGTGTGTAAATTATTCACCAATGTTTGAGGAAGGGATACCCCTTGAGTTGCGATTCACCATAAATTTCTGGATAATTTGCACAACTCTAAAGGGGGTGCAGGAGCAGAGAGACCTGGGTGTATATGTGCATAAGTCATTGGAGGTGGCAGGACAGGTTGATAGAGCAGTTAATAAAACATACAGTATCCTGGGCTTTTTTAATAGGGTCATAGAGCACAAGAGCAAGGAAGTTATGTTGAACCTGTATAAGACACTAGTTCGACCTCAACTGGAGTATTGTAGAGATGCAGGAAGGATGTTCCTAATGAAGGGGGAGTCCATGACCAGGGGTCACAGTCTAAGGATAAGGAGTAAGCCATTTAGGACTGAGATGAGGAGGGATTTCTTCACCCAGAGTGGTGAACCTGTGGCATTCTCTACCACAAGAAACAGTTGAGGCCAAATCATTAAATATATTCAAGAAAGAGTTAGATATAGTTCTTCAGGCTAAAGGGATCAAGGGATACAGGGAGAAAGCGGGAACAGGGTACTGAGTTTGGATGATCAGCCATGATCGTATTGAATGATGGTGCAGGCTCGAAGGGCTGAATGACTGCCTCTTATTTTTCTACTGGTTAAACAAAAGTTCTCTTGAATGTATTTTAAGAATTCTCCACTCTCTGCTTTTTGAGCTAATTCTAGCCCACTTAATATTATGGGAGTTGAAGTCCCCTCCTATTACTGCTCTATTGTTTTGCATCTCTCAGCAATTTGCCTGCATATTTGCTCTTCTATCTCCCTCTGACTGTTTGAGGTTATAATGTGTGCTCCCAGCAGTGTGATTGCCCTTTTTTGTTGCTCAGTTCAACCCATACAGCCTCATTTGATCCTTCTAGCATATCATCCCTCCTTCCAGCCGTAATTGTTACTTTTACCATTGTGCCCCGCACTTTTTTATCCCCCTCTCTATCCTGTCTGAAAGCATTTTAACTAGGAATATTGAGCTGCCATTCCTGCCCTTTAAGCCATGTTTCAGTAATAGCTATTATATTATGATGGAAAACCCACATGCCAAATGGAAAAATATTAATTTTGTTGTATCAAACTTTGCCTGAGACCTTTTACTGGACATTACTACAAGCAACTTTTAAAAAGCAGATCAAAACAGCTAAAGATGGCCATGCACAATTTGCATATGAGAAGCCAAAGGCCAGCTGGGAGACAGATATTTGCCCAGTCTAGCCAGAGTAATGGGGTGTTCCCTGATTCAATTAACCAGAATAGTTTCATCAGCTTTGGGCATTAAAAACCATAGACACCCACTGGCTTTGAAAGAGCCAGCATACCACCCCCTGTTTCAAACAGAGGTGGTCACATGATTTCCTGTGTGACTGAGAGTTTGTGAATTGTGCCTCTGGAGGTAGACTAACAGAACTCCATGAAGGAACATCTCTCCTCCCTCTCTCTCTCCAGCAAAGTCCCAGGGAAGCCTTGGCAGCTACTAAGTCTCAAGACTACAGGTTCTCACAGGCAGCAACCAGGGGGCATGGATAAAGCTCCTCTCCTGCCTTCCGGAACCAGAGAAGCAAGCCTCAATTGTGCATGTGGCCCAGCAAGGACTTCAAGACTTTAACTTCAACTAAGGACACTGAAACTCCGTGTTTGAATTACATTTGTTATGAACCTCAACCTCCCAACTCTTTTTTTTTTCCCCCCTCTGTATCTATTTGTGTGTGTGTGCCTCTCGTATGAATGTGAGCATGGATGCATCATGTATTTGTCATTTTAACCGGTTTAGCGTGATAAGGTTAATAAACTTGCATCTTTCTTGTTTAAACTCAAGAAAACCTATCTGGTTCATTTACAATTATAATTCAAGGAACTGAGCAAATACTCACTGAGGTGGTAAACTAAATAACTGTGTTAAAAGAATAAACCCTGTTGCAGTCAAACCAGAGAAGGGGCGAAAGGGGAGCCTGATACCCCTTCCTCACCTGGTCATAACTGAAATTTGGGGGCTCTAGTCCAACATTGTACCCACAGACAGACGAGAAATTGCAAGTGGGAAAACAAATTGTTCCCAATCAAAAGAGAAAAAACTGCAATACAAGTTTTCTTGTGGTTTGCGTTGTTGGAATACTAACATGTACGCATCCGAAGCCAGTACCTCCCCAAGCCAGGATGAAGTAACTTGGGATAAGCTAAAGGCACTAACTGTGGAAGAGTTGAGGAATATGGCTGGGCAGTGTGGGATCACTTTCCGTGCCAAAGCTAAGAAATCCAAACTCAAGACTTGTGGCCAACCATTTTTCCCTCAAACCTGAAGAGTCAGAGGCAGGGTTGGAATTTGATTTTTTTTTATTCATTCAAGGGATGTGGGCATCGCTGGCTGGGCCAGCATTTATTGCCCATCCCTAATTGCCCTTGAAAAGGTGGTGGTTCGCTGTCTTCTTGAACCGGTGCAGTCCATGTGGAGTAGGTACACCCACAGTGCTGGTAGGAAGGGAGTTCCAGGATTTTGGCCCAGCAACAGTGAAGGAACGGCAATATAATTCCAAGTCAGGATGGTGTGTCACTTCGAGGGGAACTTGCAGGTGGTGGTATTCCCATGCATTTGCTGCCCTAGTCCTTCTAGTTGGTAGATGTCGCGGGTTTGGAAGGTGCTGTCTAAGGAGCCTTGGTGTATTGCTGCAGTGCATCTTGTAGATGGTACGCACTGCTGCCACTGTGCGTCGGTGGTGGAGGGAGGGAATGTTTGTGGATGGGGTGCCAATCAAGTGGACTGCTTTGTCCTGGATGGTGTCGAGCTTCTTGAGTGTAGTTGGAGCTGCACCCATCCAGGCAAGTGGAGAGTATTCCATCACACTCCTGACTTGTGCCTTGTAGATGGTGGACAGGCTTTGGGGAGTCAGGAGGTGAGTTACTCGCCGCAGAATTCCTAGCCTCTGACCTGCTCTTGGAGACACGGTATTTATATGGCTACTCCAGTTCAGTTTCTGGTCAATGGTAGCCCCTAGGATGTTGGTGAGGATTCAGCGATGGTAATGCCATTGAATGTCAAGGGGAGATGGTTAGATTCTCTCTTGTTTGAGATGGTCATTGCCTGGCACTTGTGTGGCACGAATGTTACTTGCCACTTATCAGCCCAAGCCTGGATATTGTCCAGGTCTTGCTGCATTTCTACACAGACTGTTTCAGTATCTGAGGGGTTGTGAATGGTGCTGAACATTGTGCAATCATCAACGAACATCCCCACTTCTGACCTTATGATTGAAGGAAGGTCATTGTTGAAGCAGCTGAAGATGGTTGGCCCTAGGACACTACCCTGAGGAACTCCTGCAGTGATGTTCTGGAGCTCAGATGATTGATCTCCAACAACCACAACCTTCTTCCTTTGTGTTAGGTATGACTCCAACCAGCGGAGAGTTTTCCCCCTGATTCCCATTGACTCCAGTCTTTCTAGGGCTCCTTGATGCCATACTCGGTCAAATGCTGCCTTAATGTCAAGGGCAGTCACTCTCACCTCTGGAGTTCAGCACTTTTGTCCATGTTTGAACCAAGGTTGTAATGAGGTCAGGAGCTGAGTGGCCCTGGCGCAACCCAAATTGAGCGTCACTGAACAGGTTATTGCTAAGCAAGTGCTGCTTGATGGCACTGTTGATGACACCTTCCATCACTTTACTGATGACTGAGAGTAGACTGATGGGGCGGTAATTGGCCATGTTGGACTTGTCCTGCTTTTTGTGTCCGGGACATATGTGAGCAATTTTCCACATTGCAGGTTAGATGCCAGTGTTGCAGCTGTACTGGAATAGCTTGACTAGGGGCGCTGCAAGTTCTGGAGCACAGGTCTTCAGTTATATTGCCAGAATATTGTCAGGGCCCATAGACTTTGCAGTATTCAGTGCCTTCAGTCGCTTCTTGATATCTCACGGGGTGAATCGAATTGGCTGAAGTCTGGCGTCTGTGATATTGGGGACTTCAGGAGGAGGCCGAGATGGATCATCAACTCGGCACTTCTGGCTGAAGATTGTTGCAAATGCTTCAGCCTTATTTTTTGCACTGAAGTGCTGGGCTCCCCCATCATTGAGGATGGGGATATTTGTGGAGCCACCTCCTCCTGTTAGTTGTTTAATTGTCCACCATCATTCACGGCTGGATGTGGCAGGACTACTAGAGCTTAGATTTGATCTGTTGGTATGGGATCGCTTAGCTCTGTCTATTGCATGCTGATTTACGCAGTTTGGCATGCAAGTAGTCCTCTGTTGTAGCTTCAGCAGGTTGACACCTCATTTTAGGTATGCCTGGTGCTGCTCCTGGCATACCCTCCTGCACTCTTCATTGAACCAGGGTTGGTCTCCTGGCTTGATAGCAATGTAGAGTGGGGGGTATGCCGGGGCATAAGGTTATAGATTGTGGTTGAATACAATTCTGCTGCTGCTGATGGCCCGCCGCGCCTCATAGATGCCCAGTTTTACATTACTCGATCTATTTGAAATCTATCACATTTAGCACGGTGCTAGTGCCACACAACACGATGGAGGGTATCCTCAATGTGAAGATGGGACTTTGTCTCCACAAGGACTGTGCGGTGGTCACTGTCATGGACAAATGCATCTGCAACAGCCAGATTGGTGAGGACAAGGTCAAGTATGTTTTTCCCTCTTGGTTCACTCAACACCTGCCGCAGACCCAGTCTAGAAGCTGTCTGCTTTAGGACTCTGCCAGCTCAGTCAGTAGTGGTGCTACTGAGCCATTCTTGGTGTTGGGCATCGAAGTCCCCCACCCAGAGTACATTCTGTGCCGTTGCCACCCTCAGTGCTTCCTTCAAGTGGTGTTCAACATGGAGCAGTACTGACTCATCAGCTGAGGGAGGGCAGTAAGTGGTAATCAGCAAGAGGTATCGTTGCCCATGTTTGACCTGGTTCATGATATGGCGGACTGCATCGTAGGTGATATAGCACCAGCATGTAAACCGTGGCACGGAGTTAACTCCCCCTTGGCTCCTTTATTCCCTTCACCCACTTGATCCTGGCCGTCACGTGGGACTAAGTCCTCTTAATTCAGGCTCAGGCTGGGTGTTTGGGATATCGGGTTACAGGAGAGCCATCCTCCACCTAATCCACCGGCTACAGTTAATGGCTTAGTACAAAGAGGAGGAAACTCAGTCCTTTCTTTAACTATCAATTTACTATACTCACGTTGTACAATGTAAGAATAAGGCTTATACACTTGGTTAGACAAAAGCATGCAACTCAAACTGGGTTATACAGTTAATAACAAAGCTAGCTAGAATCAATAAGCACACCCACTAGGTTCCTCTGACCTTTCCCTGACCTATTCACAGAAAACGAAGGATAATACCCGAAAAAGAGAGAGCTGACACTTGCCAGGCGTTCCATTCTCTCTCTCTTTTATGTCGTCGCCGCGTTGCTCACGCAGGGTCTTCCACTTCCGCGATGGTTGGTCTCCGGAGTTTCTCGCTGGCTGTATGCCCGAGAATCTATATACTTATTCTCTCTCTTATCTCTTCAAAACTGTGCTGTCTCTTTCCGGTTGGTTTAAGCCTGCTCACCTCGTTCGTATCTTCTCCTTATTGGCCCAGGCCCAAAGAACCTGGTATCACACCGTGTCCAAATAAGGCTCTATTCCTGTGATCTTTCCTTTGTCTTGTCACATAAATTAATTAGTTCAAACTGGTTTTCGCCAGTGTCTGAGCACAGGTTACTATAGTTCACAAACAATCCAACAGTGTCTGAGTGCCAGTTACTTTAGTTCATGAGCTATGCAACAGTTTGTAACAGACTCTGTATTTCTTGCAGCCCCTGGCCAACAAGTAGATAAGAACATAAGAACTAGGAGCAGGAGTAGGCCATCCGGCCCCTCGAGCCTGCTACGCCATTCAATAAGATCATGGCTGATCTTTTCGTGGACTCAGATCCACTTACCCGCGCTCCCACTGTATCCCTTAATTCCTTTATTGTTCAAAAAAATATCTACCTTAGCTTTAAAGACGTTTACTGAAGAAGCGTCAACTACTTCGCTGGGCAAGGAATTCCATAGATTAACAACCCTCTGGGTGAAGAAGTTCCTTCTTAATTCAGTCCTAAATCTGCTCCCTCTAATCTTGAGGCTATGCCCTCTTGTCCTAGCTTCACCTGCCAGTGGAAACATCCTCTCTACTTGTATCTTATCTATTCCCTTCATGATTTTATATGTTTCTATAAGATCCCCCCTCATTCTTCTGAACTCCAATGAATATAATCCCAATCTACTCAGTCTCTCCTCATAAGCCAACCCCCTCAACTCCGGAATCAACCTAGTGAACCTCCTCTGCACCCTCTCCAGTGCCAGTATATCCTTTCTCAAGTAAGGAGACCAAAACTGCACACAGTACTCCAGGTGTGGCCTCACCAGTACCTTATACAGCTGCAACATAACCTCTCTGCTTTTAAACTCAATCCCTTTAGCAATGAAGGACAAAATTCCATTTGCCTTCCTAATTACTTGCTGTACCTGCAGACCAACCTTCTGCGATTCATGCACAAGGACACCTAGGTCCCTCTGCATCGCAGCATGCTGCAACTTTTTACCATTCCAGTAATAATCCTTTTTACTGTTACTCCTACCGAAATGAATGACTTCACATTTATTAACATTGTATTCCATCTGCCAGACCTTTGCCCACTCACTCAATGTATCTATGTTCCTCTGCAAAGTTTCACAGTCATCTGCACACTTTGCTCTGCCACTCATCTTCATGTCATCTGCAAACTTTGACACCCTACACGTGGTCCCCAACTCCAAATCATCTATATAAATTGTAAATAATTGCGGTCCCAACACCGATCCCTGAGGCACACCACTAGTGACTGCCAACCAGAATAGCACTCATTTATCCCTACTCTCTGCTTCCTGTTAGTCAACCAATCCTCTATCCATGCTAATACTTTACCCCTAACGCCATGCATCCTTATCTTATGCAGCAGCCTCTTGTGCGGCACCTTGTCGAAGGCCTTTTGGAAATCTAGGTACACCACATCCACTGGGTCACATCAGTAAAGAGGAAAAGCATAGGCGAGAAGAAGCTTTGAAACTTCATGGGGTCTGGAGTCGATGTTGAGGCCTCCCAGGGCAACTCCCTCCTGACTGTATACCACTGTGCTGCCACCGGTAGGCCCAGGTATGGTGATGATGGTGTCTGGGACATTGTCTCTAAGGTATGATTCCGTGAGCGTGACTATGTCAGGCTGTTGCTTGACTAGTCTGTGGGACAGCTCTCCCAACTTTGGCACAAGCCCTCAGATGTTAGTAAGGAGGACTTTGCAGGGTCGACGGGGCTGAGTTTGCCGTTGTCATTTCCGGTGCCTAGGTCGATGCCGGGTGGTCGGTCCAGTTTCATTCTTTTTATTGACTTGGTAGCAGTTAAATACAACTGAGTGGCTTGCTAGGCCATTTCAGAGGGCATTTAAGAGTCAACCACATTGCAGTGGGTCTGGAGTCACATGTAGGCCAGACCAGGTAAGGACAGCAGATTTCCTTCCCTAAATGACATTAGTGAACCAGATGGGTTTTTACAATAATCGACAGTGGTTTCATGGCCATCATTGGACCAGCTTTTAATTCCAGATTTATTAATTGAATTCAAATTCCAATTTCTGCTGTGCTGGGATTCGAACCCATGTCCCCAGAGCAATACTATAGGTCTCTGGGTTACTAGTCCAGAGAGAGAGAATGTTCCAGAAGGATAAGGAGGAAAGGGAGTTACGGCAGCTTTGAATTAGCTAGGGGGCGACAGAATAACCCCAGTGAAAGCATGGTCAATATGGAGACTGCACTTAACTCAGGGCTGTGTGCTGAGCTTTTAAGATTCTCCCAGTTGATCCCAAAGTTCAATGAGGGAGACGTGGAAGCATTTTTTGTAACTACTGAAAAGCTTGCCAGACAGTTAAAATGGCCGGCGGAGAGCTGGAGCCTTCTGCTACAAAGCATGCTAACAGGAAAAGCCCATGAGGTTTATTCCCTGTTGCCAGATGAAAGTTCATTAAATTATGAACTGACGCAAAATGCTATCCTCGAGGCATATGCACTAGTACCAGAAGCCTACCGCCAGAAATTCTGAACCCTCTGGAACCAAGCTGACCAAACATACCTGGAGTTTGAGAGAAGTAAGTAGCTGGCTTTTGACCAGTGGTTAAGGACCCTTAAGGTACAGCCCACATATGAAAAGCTCAGAGAGGTGATTCTTCTTGAGGAATTTAAAAGCACACTCCCATTTTCTAAAAGACCCATGTGGAGGAACATAAAGTGCACAGAGTGAGGCAAGATACATTTCAGGCTGATGCATTCACTCTCATTTACAAGCCCGTACCCCAAGGAAAAACCTTTCCTCGTCACTCCCACAAACCCAAAAAGGAAAAGAGGTAGGAGGGTCATTGGAGCCCAAGCAGTCCTGGGAGACAGAAACATAGAAACTATGAGCAGGAGTAGGGCATTTGGCCCTTCGAGCCTGCTCCGCCATTCATTATGGTCATGGCTGATCATCCAACTCAGTAACCTGTTCCTGCTTTCGCCCATACCCTTAGAATTTTATAGGTTTCTATGAGATCCCCCCTCACTCTTCTGAACTCCAGTGAATATAATCCAAACTGACTCAATCTCTCCTCATACGTCAGTCCCGCCGTCCCAGGAATCAGTCTGATAAACCTTCGCTGCACTCCCTCTATAGCAAGAACATCCTTCCTCAGATAAGGAGACCAAAACTGCACACAATATTCCAGGTGTGGCCTCACCAAGGCCCTGTATAATTGCAGCAGGATATCCCTGCTCCTGTACTCGAATCCTCTTGCTATGAAGACCAACATACCATTTGCCTTTTTACCACCTGTTGCACCTGCATGCTTACCTTCAGCGACTGGTGAACGAGAACATCCAGATCTCGCTGCATATTCCCCCCTCTCAGTTTATAGGCATTCAAATAATCTGCCTTCCTGTTTTTGCTACCAAAGTGGATAACCTCACATTTATCCACATTATGCTGTATCTGCCATGCATTAGCCCACTCACTCAACTTGTCCAAATCACCCTGAAGCCTTTCTGCATCCTCCTCACAACTCACCCTCCCACCCAGTTTTGTGTCATCTGCAAATTTAGAGATATTACATTTAGTTCCCTCATCTAAATCATTAATGTATATTGTGAATAGCTGGGGTCCTAGCACTGATCCCTGCGGTACCCCACTAGTCACTGCCTGCCATTCTGAAAAAGACCCATTTATCCCTACTCTTTGTTTCCTGTCTGCCAACCAATTTTCTATCCATCACAATACACTACCCCCAATCCCATGCGCGTTAATTTTATATGCTAATCTCTTATGTGGGACTTTGTCGAAAGCCTTCGGAAAGTCCAAATAAACCACATCCACTGGCTCCCCCTCATCAATGCAACTAATTACATCCTCGAAGAATTATAGTAGATTTGTCAAGCATGATTTCCCTTTCGTAAATCCATGCTGGCACTGCCCGATTCTATCGCTGTTCTCCAAGTGCTCTGCTATAAAATCTTTGATAATGGACTCTAGAATTTTCCCCAGTACTGACGTCAGGCTGACTGTTCTATAATTCCCTGCTTTCTCCCTATCTCCCTTTTTTAAATAGTGGGGTTACATTAGCTACCCTCCAATCTGTAGGAACTGTTCCAGAGTCTGTAGAATCTTGGAAGATGACCACCAATGCATCCATTATTTTTAGGGCCACTTCCTTAAGTACTCTGGGATGCATACCATCAGGCCCTGGGGATTTAGCGGCCTTCAATACCATCAATTTCCCCAACACCATTTCTCTACTAATACTGATTTCCTTCAGTTCCTCTCTCTCACTAAACCCTGTGTTCCCCAACATTTCTAGTATGATATTTGTGGTGTCCTTTGTGAAGACAGAACCAAAGTATGCATTTAGTTGGTCAGCCATTTCTTTGTTCCCCATAATAAATTCCCCTGTTTCTGACTGTACAGGACCTACATTTGTCTTCAATCCTTTTCCCTTCACATACCTATAGAAACCTTTACAGTCAGTTTTTATGTTCACCGCAAGCTTGCTCTCATATTCTGTTTTCCCCTTCTTAATCAATCCCTTGGTCCTCCTTTGCTGAATTCTAAACTGCTCCCAATCCTCAGGTCTGTTTTTTCTGGCAAATTTGTATGCCTCTTCCTTAGATAATTTCCCTTGTAAGCCATGGTTTGTCTACCTTTTCCGCTTTACTTTTTTTTTTATTTCCAAAATATACTTTATTCATAAAAATCTGTAAAAATTACATTGCCAAACAGTTTCCAAACAGCACCAAAAAATACAAACATTGCAAGGGAGATCAGTTTCCTTCAATACTGTCATGAGTTTCTTCCCAACCCTTCCGTTTCACAATTGTCATGTCAATTACAGTTTTACATTTACAGCAATTGAGAATATTAACGATACAGTTCGAGGGGTTTCCATTGGATCCAGACCCTCAGTCCAGCTTGGTGGGGGAACCTTACACAGTGGTCTTTCCCCATTGAGCCTTTGCTGCGGCTGCCCCAAGCTTTAGTGCGTCCCTCAGCACGTAGTCCTGGACCTTGGAATGTGCCAGTCTGCAACATTCGGCGGTGGACAACTCTTTGCGCTGGAAGACCAGCAAGTTTCGGGCAGACCAAAGGGCGTCTTTCACCGAATTGATAGTCCTCCAGCAGCAGTTGATGTTTGTCTCGGTGTGCGTCCCTGGGAACAGCCCGTAGAGCACAGACTCCTGTGTTACAGAGCTGCTTGGGATGAACCTTGACAAAAACCACTGCATCTCTTTCCACACCTGCTTTGCAAAGGCACATTCCAGGAGGAGGTGGGCGACCGTCTCTTCCCCACCACAGCCAACGCGGGGGCACTGTGCGGAGGGGGCGAGACTTCGTGTGTGCATGAAGGATCTGACGGGGAGGGCCCTTCTCACCACCAGCCAAGCTACGTCTTGGTGCTTGTTTGAAAGTTCTGGTGATGAGGCATTCCGCCAAATGACTTTGACGGTCTGCTCGGGGAACCATCCGACAGGATCAACCGTCTCCTTTTCCCATAGGGCCTTGAGGACATTCCGTGCAGACCACTGCCTGATGGACCGGTGGTCAAAGGTGTTTTCCCGCAGAAACTGCTCCACGAAGGATAGGTGGTACGGCACGTCCCAACTGCATGGAGCGTTCCGCGGCAATGTGACCAGGCCCATCCTTCGCAACACCGGGGACAGATAGAACCTCAGCACGTAGTGACACTTGGAGTTTGCGTACTGGGGGTCTGCACACAGTTTGATGCAGCCGCACACGAAAGGTGGTCATCAGGATGAGGGCCACGTTGGGTACATTTTTCCCGCCCTTGTCCAGAGATTTGAACATCGTGTCCCTCCGGACCCGGTCCATTTTAGATCCCCAGACGAAGCGGAAAATGGCTCGGGTGACTGCCACGGCGCAGGAGTGGGGTATGGGCCAGACCTGCGCCACGTAGAGCAACAACGTGAGCGCCTCGCACCTGATGACCAGGTTCTTACCCACAATGGAGAGAGATCGCTGCCCCCACATGCCCACCTTTTGTCGTACCTTGGCTACTCGCTCCTCCCATGTTTTGGTGCACGCCCTGGCCCTTCCGAACCATATCCCCAGCACCTTCAGGTAATGATTAGATTAGAGATACAGCACTGAAACAGGCCCTTCGGCCCACCGAGTCTGTGCCGACCATCAACCACCCATTTATACTAATCCTACATTCCTACCAAACATCCCCATCTGTCCCTATATTTCCCTACCACCTACCTATACTAGTGACAATTTATAATGGCCAATTTACCTACCAATCTGCAAGTCTTTTGGCTTGTGGGAGGAAACCGGAGCACCCGGAGAAAACCCACGCAGACACAGGGAGAACTTGCAAACTCCACACAGGCAGTGCCCAGAATCGAACCCGGGTCCCTGGAGCTGTGAGGCTGCAGTGCTAACCACTGCGCCACTGTGCCGCCCCAAATCTGACCTGACGGTGAAGGGGACAAAGGATCGGTCAGCCCAGTTGCCAAAGAACATGGCCTCGCTCTACTTTTGAGCCAGACAGGGATAAACAATTGTTGCAATTCATCCATGCGCTCTTTAAATGTTTGCCATTGCCTATCCACTGTCATCCCTTTTAAGTAATGTTTCCCAATCCGTCATAGCCAACTCGTGCCTCATACCTCTGTAGTTTCCTTTACTAAAATTCAGGACCCTAGTCTCAGAATCAACTACGTCACTCTCCATCTTGATGAAGAATTCTATCATATTATGGTCGTTCATCCCCAAGGGGGGTCTCACCACTAGATTGTCAATTATTCCATCCTCATTACACAATACCCAGTCTAGGATGGCCTGTTCTCTAGTTGGTTCCTCAACATATTGGTCCAGAAAACCATCCCGTATACACTCCAAGAATTCCTCCTCTACGGTGTTGTGACTAATTTGATTTGCCCAATCTATATGCAGATTAAATTCACCCGTAATTACAGATGTTCCTTTATCACATGCGTCTCTAATTTCCTGTTTAATGCCATTCCCAACGTCACCAGTACAGTTTGGGGGTCTATATACAACCCTCACCTAACATTTTTTGCCCTTAGTGTTTCTCAGCTCTACCCATACAGATTCCACATCGTCAGAGCTAATATCTTTCCTCACTATTGCGTTAATTTTCTCTTTAACCAACAATGCAACTCCACCGCCTTTTGCTTTTTGTCTATCCTTCCTAAATACTGAATATCCCTGGATGTTCATTTCCCATCCCTGGTCGCCTTGCAGCCATGTTTTCATAATCCCGACTATATCATACCTGTTTACATCGATTTGTGCAATTAATCCATCCACTTTATTTCGAATGTTCTGCGTGTTAAGGCACAAAGCCTTAAAGCTTGTCTTTTTAACATTACTTGTCCACTTCCCACTATTTTTCACTGTGGTCCTGTTTGATTCTGGCCCTTGATGTCTCTGCCTATCACTTTTCTTATTCCCCTTTTGTTCTGGTCTTTGATCCCCCCCCCCTCCTCTGACTCCTTACAAAGGTTCCCATCCCCCTGCCATTTTTGTTTAAACCTTCCCCAACCACTCTAGCAAATACTCCTGCTAGGACGTCACTCCCAGTCCCGGAGAGAGAAAAGCTGGACACACAAGGCCCTCCTCAAGCCAAAAGAGAGAGTGCTGAAAGCAGGAGTGAGACTGGGAGACCTGTGTGTTTCCACTGTAACAAGGCAGGTCACCTCAGAGCTGACAGCTGAAAACTACAGGGGAAGCCTGTAGGGTTAATCAGGGCACACCTGCCCGGTGCAGCAGAACATGCTGTGTCTTTAACTGCAAAAGCAGTAAGACCCAGAAAAAAAACTGTTGTGCGTGCAGAAAAATTTAATGAGATCCCTAATTTTGTGTCCAAAGGGAGAGTAACCCCATACCCCTCAAGTGGGGCGAGCAAGCCCATCATCATACTCAGGGATACGGGGGCCACCAGATCCCCCAGAGAGTGTAGTGAATACCAGAATGGTAGCGAATGGTATCGGAGGGCGGTGTACACCCATACCTTTATATTGGGTGCATTTGGAGTGTGACCTAGTTTTGGGACTCTTGACCATAGGGATTGACCCTAATTTGCTTGTTGACGGGGTTGACCTCCTGGGTAATGATCTGGCGGGAGCAAGGGTGGTAGCTTCCCCAGTAGTGGTACAGACACCGAAAGAGGTTAAAGAGACAGGGCAGTGGAAGGAGATGGTCCCCTGCTTTTCCCGATTGTGTTGTGACTCGGACAGTGGCCAAACCAGCTCCCCCAGAGGAGATTGAATTGGCAAAACAGACAAATGACCATGCTGTCTGGTTGTCTGAAGCTTTCTTTGGGAAGTTAGAGGACCCAGGGAATGGATTAAATGAATCTTCCGTAGTTGAGGCTCAGCAAGCCGCCCCAGTATTGAGAGAACTAGCACAGGTGGCCCAAACTGAAACTGAAGCAGAGGGAGTCCCTGATTGCGACTATGTAAAGAATGAGGTGCTGATGAGGAAGTGGCGTTCTCCTCACAGACCTGAGGACGAAGTGTGGACAGTGGTTCACCAGTTAGCGGTGCTGCCGAGGTACCATAAAGAAATATGAAGAATGGCCCATGAGTTTACAATGGCTGTACATGTCAGTGTACGAAATACCGAAGCCTGCATGCGACAGAAGTTTGACTGGCCAAAACTCCACAAAGATGTGGTGGAGTTCTGTAGGAGTTGCCATGTGTGCCAGGTTGTGAGAGAGCCCCAACCTGCAGTGAAATCTGCACCCCTAATTCCCGTACTAGCTTTTGGCGAACCCTCCAGCAGAGGGCTGGTGACTTGTGAGGGACCCCTGTCGAGAACAAAAGGGGACAGACAGACACATGTCTGGAAGAGAGGAGGAAGGGGATGAAAAGGACCGTGAGGACCGGTTAAAAGAGGTCCAGGAGGATTCCCAAATGAAAACCCCTACTCTCCGGTCAGCCAACCCTGAAATGTTAGGAAAATTAGACCCCACATCCTCCTACGTAAATGCAGACAAAAGGAGCACCCTACCAGGGCTGCTGACTGAATTTACAGAAACCTGCAGGGACAAAGAAAGTCCCCAAAAGGGCAGAGAAGCAGTGAGGGTGATGGCTCACCTAGTTGAAGTGCCGCAGGGGAGTGCAGTGGAATCTGGTCAGATACCTGTAAACAAGAATGTCCCGGAGGACATAGGGGAGATTAACAGAGTCCCTCCCCACAGTCAGGTGAAGAGAGAAACAGCCCTGGTAATTATAGACCTGTGAGCCTTACTTCGGTTGTGGGTAAAATGTTGGAAAGGGTTATAAGAGATAGGATTTATAATCATCTTGAAAAGAATAAGTTCATTTGCGATAGTCAGCACGGTTTTGTGAAAGGTAGGTCGTGCCTCACAAACTTTATTGAGTTTTTCGAGAAGGTGACCAAACAGGTGGATGAGGGTAAAGCCGTGGATGTGGTGTATATGGATTTCAGTAAGGCGTTTGATAAGGTTCCCCACGGTAGGCTATTGCAGAAAATACGGAAGTATGGGGTTGAAGGTGATTTAGAGCTTTGGATCAGAAATTGGCTAGCTGAAAGAAGACAGAGGGTGGTGGTTGATGGTAAATGTTCATCCTGGAGTTTAGTTACTAGTGGTGTACCGCAAGGTTCTGTTTTGGGACCACTGCTGTTTGTCATTTTTATAGATGACCTGGATGAGGGTGTAGAAGGGTGGGTTAGTAAATTTGCGGATGACACGAAGGTCGGTGGAGTTGTGGATAGTGTCGAAGGGTGTTGTAGGGTACAGAGGGACATAGATAGGCTGCAGAGCTGGGCTGAGAGATGGCAAATGGAGTTTAATGCGGAGAAGTGTGAGGTGATTCACTTTGGAAGGAGTAACAGCAATGCAGAGTACTGGGCTAATGGGAAGATTCTTGGTAGTGTAGATGAGCAGAGAGATCTTGGTGTCCAGGTACATAAATCTCTGAAAGTTGCTACCCAGGTTAATAGGGCTGTTAAGAAGGCATATGGTGTGTTAGCTTTTATTAGTAGGGGGATCGAGTTTCGGAGCCACGAGGTCATGATGCAGCTGTACAAAACTCTGGTGAGACCGCACCTGGAGTATTGCGTGCAGTTCTGGTCACCGCATTATAGGAAGGATGTGGAAGCTTTGGAAAGGGTGCAGAGGAGATTTACTAGGATGTTGCCTGGTATGGAAGGAAGGTCGTACGAGGAAAGGCTGAGGGACTTGGGGTTGTTTTCGTTAGAGAGAAGGAGGAGGAGAGGTGACTTAATAGAGACATACAAGATAATCAGAGGGTTAGATAGGGTGGATAGTGAGAGTCTTTTTACTCGGATGATGATGGCAAACACGAGGGGACATAGCTTTAAGTTGAGGGGTGAAAGATATAGGACAGATGTCAGAGGTAGTTTCTTTACGCAGAGAGTAGTAGGGGCGTGGAACGCCCTGCCTGCAACAGTAGTAGACTCGCCAACTTTAAGGGCATTTAAGTGGTCATTGGATAGACATATGGATGAAAATGGAATAGTGTAGGTCAGATGATCGGCGCAACATCGAGGGCCGAAGGGCCTGTACTGCGCTGTAATGTTCTAATGTTCTAAAAAAAAAGCGCCCTAAAGTGAGTAACCCTCGCCAGAGCACTGAAAGTGAGGTTAGAGTGGATCCACCCACTGCCAACTCCCATGACCCGAGCTCAAGGTCAGAGCTAATTAAACCCAACAATCTTACTTCAGATTGCAACAAGAACAAAAACCCAGAGAAAATCTCAGGTACCTCACGGGTTTAAAACCAACTCATCACCCAATAATATCCGAAGGAGAGAAATTAGCAAGGTATTGGAACCTGAAGAGTTGGAACCAACAGCTGAGGGGGTAAAGCTTGTGCACAAAGAAGAACTCACCCTAGACAGTTATGGAAATTTGCAAACAAGCTCCCCCAGCAACTACATGTTTATTGAGATGCCCATTCCCCAGGTTATTGTAAATTGATACTAAAGGAACTTTAAACCCATTGGACAGCATTTAACCATCTCAGACCAACCATAAGGGAAAAGCGCAGTTTAAATCAATGCTGCTACTGCAGAGAAAAGATAAGCTGCAACAACTTTTGTAAGATTTCTGAATGGATGAGAATGAATGAAGAATGCTTGTGTTTTCCTGTGTTTTCTGTTTTTAAACTTGTAATGAAATGCTTTCCATTATTGCATTTCAGCGTGGTATGGAGGTGTGTTGGAAAACTCACATACCAAATGGAAAAATATTGATTTTGTTGTATGAAACTTTGCCTGAGATCTTTTACTGGACATTACTACAAGCAACTTTTAAAAAAGATGGCCATGCAAAATTTGCAAATGAGAAGCCAAAGGCCAGCTGGGAGACAGACGTAATTGCCCAGTCTAGCCAGAACAATGGGGGTGCTCCCTGATTCAATTAACTAGAATAATTTTGTCGACTTTGAAAGAGCCCACCCTCCAACCACCCACCAAATATGTTTGCACAGTTTGAGAGAAGGTCTTTGAATTTCAAAAGCCTTCCAGAAACTTCTGTTTCAAATAAAGAAGTGGTCAAATGACATGACTGCCTGCATGACTGAGTTTGTGAATTGCGCCTCTGAAGACGGACAGTAACGGAACTCCAAGAAGGAACATCTCTCCTCTCTCTCCAGCAAAGTCTCAGGGAAGCCTCAGGGCAGCTACTAAGTCTCAAGACAACAGATCCTTACAGGCAACAACCAGGGGACACAGGTAAAGCCCCTCCCCTGCCTTCCAGAACCAGAGAAGCAAGCCCGAATTATGCACATGGCCCAGTGAGGACTTCAAGACTTTACCTTCAACGAAGGACACAAACTCAGTATTTGAATTACATTTATTACGGACTTTACTTCAACCTCCCAATTTTTTTGCCCCGCCCCCCCGTATCTATTTGTTTGGGTGTGTATGTGTGCCTCTCGTATGAATGGATGCATTGTGTAATTTAGTAATTTTAACCAGTTTAGGGTGATAAGGTTAATAAACTTACGTATTTCTTGTTTAAACTCAAGAAAACCTATCTGATTCATTTACAACTATAATTCGAGGGACAGTGAGTAAGTGCTCACTGAGGTGGTAAACTAAATCGGTTAAAATCTTATTGTGGTCAAACCGGAGAAGGGGCGAAAGGGGAGCCTGAGACCCCTTCCTCACCTGGTCATAAAATAAACTTCCAAGTGTCTCTGTGCCCTCAGCCCATCTGCTATATTCACTAAACTCTTTGCATTGAAGTATATACCATCAAGCACTGCCAAATCATTTTGTCTCTTTTCTCCCTTGCTACTTTTCCTTCTTTCTCTCATTGCTCTTAGACTCTCAGCAGTTTATCTGCTATCTCCTTTCTGTAGTTTTCTTATTTTCTCAGAGTGTCCCTCAACCTTTTTCCCATTAGTTTTTGCTGTTGTGCAGATTGAAAGCGGTCAAAATAAATAGAAAATAAACTCAATGTCTTAATAGTACAGTTACAGTGTACAGAAAGATGAATCCTGCCCTCAGCACAACAGCTAAAATAATTGGTTCTGATGCCGTCTACAGATTATTTACTTGAAATATCTGTTGAAGGTTTTGTTCCATCAGACTGTCCATCATGAAGTTCCCTCTGTGGTCTCAGGTAATTTTATTCTGGCTGCAGCCTTTGTTCCCACATTTGACCCCACATTGGATGAAGACTCGATCAGCTGGAAATCACAGCATGAGAAGCAATGTGTTACGACCAGGTGAGAAGGGGTCTAGGGGTTCTCTCTCAGTCTTTGCCTGGTTTAACTGTAACAGGGTTTAATTTTAGAAACACTGTTTTTAGCTCCCCCCTCAGTGAATCCTTGTTCACTGTTCCAGGCAAAGAAATCAGACAGGTTTACTTAGGTTTAAACAAGAAAGGTGGATGTTTATTAATTTTAAACTCTAATCGGTTAACGACTACGAATATGTGACATGACCATGCTAGCATGCATACGCAATAAGCACACATGCATGTAGAGACAGAGAAAGTAAAAAAGAATAAAGGGGAAAAGTTTGATGCAATAGCTGGGTTATAATTACAGTCCTTTAAGTCCAATGTGGAGTCTTTGGTTGCCGGTAAGTCCTGCAATTCATTGGGGTCCAGTGCACGTTTCGACTTCTTTCGATGTCTGAGTCTTTTCTCTCTCGAGGTTTACGTGTCTTCCGTGGGTCCAGTGAATGGGGAGAAAGTGAGAGAGAGGCGCAGCCAGGGGAGACGCTTCCTTGTTCCAGCTTCAATTGCAAACTGCCTTCTGTTCCTTTCTGTATGGCACAATTAACTCCCAAGTTGGCCAACAGGTCAGTCTGACTTACAATCCACAAACACAGGAGTGGTTATCATCTTAGCAGTCCCTGGAATGTGCTTCCTTACACCTTCAATGTCTGGTGATCAAAATCCATGCTTGCCCTTTCACTTTCTCTTTCACTCTATCTTTTTCTGTATCTTCCTTACTCTTTGCTTGTTTTCTTTCTTGCTTGCTTGCTCTTTCTCACTTGATCTTTCTTGCTGGCTCTTTCATGTTCTTGCTTCCTCTGTTTCTTTATGTTTCACACCTTTAGATGGGGTGCACAAAGACACTTGTAATTTGGCAGGCATTCCTTCTCTCCTGACCTTCCCTCTGCCCTCTCTGTATTGCTCCTTTTCTAGCATTCTATATAAATTATAACTATTACGATGGTCATTGCTCCCTGATTTTTCCTGATCTCTCTCCTAAACTTCAAGTATCCATTGTTGTTCTTACTATTTCTCTATATCTCCTACAATAACTCCTTCCTCAGTATGTAAAGCTGTAGACTCCTCATCTTCCTCAGTCTTCCCTTCCTCCTACATTCTGGTCTTTTAAAGCACTGTGTTTATAGTAATTCACTTATCTCTTTCTCCTAATCTCTTCAACTTTTACATTATCCTTTATATGGGCCTTTTCCCTACCCGTGGGTTTCTTTTTTTTTAAAAAACTGACTTTTTTTTAAAATCGCTAGTTGGGAATGGCATGTGCCCTAATTCCTGATAGCCTATTAATGTTGGGTAGCTGGCCTCCAGTCTAAAGAGCGGATGTTTTAATCTCCTCCGCATAGATATAATGGAGGTTCTGAAGGTTAGAACACAATTCAACAACACTAAGAAACTTGGATTAAAACTACTGTTACTTGGATTTCCATAACCTGCATATGGAAATCTTAGAACCATAGAAAAATTACAGCACAGAAGGAGGCCATTCAGCCCGTCGAGTCTGTGCCGGCTGAAAAAACTAGCCGCCCAATCTAATCCCACCTTCCAGCACCTGATCCAAAGCCTTGCTGGTTACAGCACTTCAGTTGCATGTCCAGGTACCTTTTAAAACAAATTGAGGGGTTTTGCCTCCACCACCATTCCTGTCAGTGAATTCCAGACACCCACCACCCTCTGGGTGAAAAAGTTTTTCCTCATGCCCCCTCTTCTCCCAATCACCTTAAATTTGTGCCCCCTGGTAATTGACCTCTCCACTAGGGGAAACAAGTCCTTCCTGTCTCCTCTATCTGGGCCCCTCATAATTTTGTACACCTCTATATTATGTCACCCCTCAGCCTTTTCTGTTCTAAGGAAAACAACCCTCGACTATCCAATCTTTCCTCATATCTGCAACTTTCGAGCCCTGGCAACGTTCTTGTAATTCTCCTCTGTATTCTCTCCAGAGCAATTATGTCCTTTCTGTAATGTGGTGACCAGAACTATACGCAATACTCCAGCTGTGGCCTAACCATTTTATACAGTTCCAACATTACACATCATCCCTGCTTTTAAATTCTATACCTGGGCCAATAAAGGAAAGCATTCTATATGCCTCCTTCACCACTGTATCTACCTGTCCTGCCACCTTCTGGGACCTGTGGACATGCACTCCAAGGTCTCTCACTTCTACCCCTCTCAATATCCTCCCGTTTATTGTGTATTCCCTCGCTTTATTTGCCCTCCTCTTGGGGTGTGCATCAGTGAAGGCAATTCACTACTCATGGGTGCAGTTTTAAAATTGAGGCAATTGATTTAAAGTACAATCATCTAAATGTCAGCCCATCTGAAACCACCTGGAATCTAGATTGCTTGTGTCTTTAAAAAAAAAAGCTCTACTCTGTGTGTTGGAGCCCATCAGATCCTACTCAGAATCCAGATATACCAATGTCCTTGGACGATGAGGGAGAAAGTCTTTCTGGTTTGGGTTTTCAATTGAAGAATTAGCATTTGACTTGGTGTAACCTTTTTTGTAAAGGATGAGGAAACCTGCAGGAGTATGGTATGGGAGGACAATGTGAGATACAACGAACAGCACAACTTAGAATGTTCAATGGGAAAGTGCACATTTACCGTGGGATTGAAACAGTTCGGAGACCTGGTATGCATAAACATGTTTGGAATCTGTAGTGACTTGTCACAGACCAGAAACTTCACCTTGCCATATGGTTAAATTAGTTTGTATCACTGAAATCCACTAGTTATCTCCATCCCTATTTCCAACATTCACTCTACATCCTCCCCTGAGTATTGATTCTGAGGTTGATGCAGATACAGACATGTCAATGAATGGTTTTCACCCACTTCTTCATTAATTCACTGGAGAGAATAGTTCATTATCTGTAAGAGTTTGTCAGATCATCTGCCTTGTTCAGATGAGGCCATTTTCCAACCATGGTGAAGCTCTGATACAGTCAATGCAACTGTGATTGGGACTGGTGTTTAATTCACTGACATTTCCAGAATTAAAAAAGCAACATTTGTGTGAAATGTGTTGGTTTTAAAGCAACAGAACACGTGGAAATCCACATGGGTGTTTAATATATAGTAAATGTATGATTTGTGATTGTCGTTGCATGTTAATATCATACAGAATCCAGAACACAGGCCATTCAGTCCAATTGCCTACGCTAACACTTAGGTTCCACATGAGCATCCTCACACCCTCTTTTAACCAGCTCTCTTCTAACCCTATTAGCATATCCTTCTATTTCTTTTTCCCTTTTATTTATCTTCCCCTGAAATGCATCGATGGCATTTGCCTCAATTGCACCTTGTGTTAGTGAGTTTCACATTCTTATAATAAATAAAAACAAAGTGCAGGAAATACTCAGCATGTCAGGCAGCATCTGTGGAGAGAGAAACAGAGTTAATGTTTCAGGTCTGTGACCTTTCAGAACTTCCACATTCTTATCACTCTGGGGAAAGAAGTGTCTTCTGAATTCCCTATTGGATTTAGTAGTGACTATCTTATATTTATGACCCCTAGTTTTAGACTCCTTCACGAGTGGAAACATTTTCTCTACATTAGAATTTTTTTAGAACATTACAGCGCAGTACAGGCCCTTTGGCCCTCGATGTTGCACCGACCTGTGAAACCATCTGACCTACACTATTCCATTTTCATCCATATGTCTATCCAATGACCACTTAAATGCCCTTAAAGTTGGCGAGTCTACTACTGTTGCAGGCAGGGCGTTCCATGCCCCTACTACTCTCTGCGTAAAGAAACTACCTCTGACATCTGTCCTATATCTTTCACCCCTCAACTTAAAGCTATGTCCCCTCGTGTTTGCCATCATCATCCGAGTAAAAAGACTCTCACTATCCACCCTATCGAACCCTCTGATTATCTTGTATGTCTCTATTAAGTCACCTCTCCTCCTCCTTCTCTCTAATGAAAACAACCCCAAGTCCCTCAGCCTTTCCTCGTAAGACCTTCCCTCCATACCAGGCAACATCCTAGTAAATCTCCTCTGCACCCTTTCCAAAGCTTCCACATCCTTCCTATAATGCGGTGACCAGAACTGCACGCAATACTCAAGGTGCGGCCTCACCAGAGTTTTGTACAGCTGCAGCATGACCTCGTGGCTCCGAAACTCGATCCCCCTACTAATAAAAGCTAACACACCATATGCCTTCTTAACAGCCCTATTAACCTGGGTAGCAACTTTCAGGGATTTATGTACCTGGACACCAAGATCTCTCTGCTCATCTACACTACCAAGAATCTTCCCATTGGCCCAGTACTCTGCATTCCTGTTACTCCTTCCAAAGTGAATCACCTCACACTTCTCCGCATTAAACTCCATTTGCCATCTCTCAGCCCAGCTCTGCAGCCTATCTATGTCCCTCTGTACCCTACAACACCCTTCGACACTATCCACAACTCCACCGACCTTCGTGTCATCCGCAAATTTACTAACCCACCCTTCTACACCCTCATCCAGGTCATTTATAAAAATGACAAACAGCAGTGGCCCCAAAACAGAACCTTGCGGTACACCACTAGTAACTAAACTCCAGGATGAACATTTGCCATCAACCACCACCCTCTGTCTTCTTTCAGCTAGCCAATTTCTGATCCAAAGCTCTAAATCACCTTCAACCCCATACTTCCGTATTTTCTGCAATAGCCTACCGTGGGGAACCTTATCAAACGCCTTACTGAAATCCATATACACCACATCCACTGCTTTACCCTCATCCACCTGTTTGGTCACCTTCTCGAAAAACTCAATAAGGTTTGAGGCACGACCTACCTTTCACGAAACCGTGCTGACTATCGCAAATGAACTTATTCTTTTCAAGATGATTATAAATCCTATCTCTTATAACCTTTTCCAACATTTTACCCACAACCGAAGTAAGGCTCACAGGTCTATAATTACCAGGGCTGTCTCTACTCCCCTTCTTGAACAAGGGGACAACATTTGCTATCCTCCAGTCTTCCGGCACTACTCCTGTCAACAATGACGACATAAAGATCAACAACAACGGCTCTGCAATCTCCTCCCTGGCTTCCCAGAGAATCCTAGGATAAATCCCATCTGGCCCAGGGGACTTATCTATTTTCACACTTTCCAAAATTGCTAACACCTCCTCCTTGTGAATCTCAATCCCATCTAGCCTAGTAGGCTGTATCTCAGTAATCTCTTCGACAACATTTTCTTTCTCTACTGTAAATACTGACGAAAAATATTCATTTAACGCTTCCCCTATCTCCTCTGATTCCACACACAACTTCCCACTACTATCCTTGATTGGCCCTATTCTAACTCTAGTCATTCTTTTATTCCTGATATACGTATAGAAAGCCTTAGGGTTTTCTTTGATCCTATCCGCCAATGACTTCTCGTGTCCTCTCCTTGCTCTTCTTAGACCTCCCTTTAGATCCTTCCTGGCTAGCTTGTAACTCTCAAGCGCCCTAACTGAGCCTTCACGTCTCATCCTAACATAAGCCGCCTTCTTCCTCATGACAAGCGCTTCAACTTCTTTAGTAAACCACGGCTCCCTCGCTCGACAACTTCCTCCCTGCCTGACAGGTACATACTTATCAAGGACACGCATTAGCTGCTCCTTGAATAAGCTCCACATTTCGTTTGTGCCCATCCCCTGCAGTTTCCTTCCCCATCCTACACATCCTAAATCTTGCCTAATCGCGTCATAATTTCCTTTCCCCCCGCTATAATTCTTGCCCTGCGGTATATACCTGTCCCTGCCCATCGCTAAGGTAAACCTAACCGAATTGTGATCACTATCGCCAAAGTGCTCACCTACATCTAAATCGAACACCTGGCCGGGTTCATTACCCAGTACCAAATCCAATGTGGCATCGCCCCTGGTTGGCCTGTCCACATACTGTGTCAGAAAACCCTCCTGCACACACTGGACAAAAACAGACCCATCTAAAGTACTCGAACTATAGTATTTCCAGTCAATATTTGGAAAGTTAAAGTCCCCCATAACCACTACCCTGTTACTCTCGCTCCTGTCGAGAATCATCTTCGCTATCCTTTCCTCTACATCTCTGGAACTATTCGGAGGTCTATAGAAAACTCCCAACAGGGTGACCTCTCCTCTCCTGTTTCTAACCTCGGCCCATACTACCTCAGTAGACGAGTCCTCAAACGTCCTTTCTGCCGCTGTAATACTTTCCTTGATTAACAATGCCACACCCCCCCTCTTTTACCCTCTTCTCTGTTCTTACTGAAACATCTAAATCCCGGAACCTGCAACATCCACTCCTGCCCCTGCTCTACCCATGTCTCCGAAATGGCCACAACATCAGGATCCCAGGTACCAACCTATGCTGCAAGCTCACCCACCTTATTCCGGATGCTCCTGGCGTTGAAGTAGACACACTTTAAACCAAGTTCTTGCTTGCCAGTGCCCTCTTGCGTCCCTGTAACCTTATCCCCTACCTCACTACTCAACAGCCTGTACACTGGAACTACAATTTAGGTTCCCATTCCCCTGCTGAATTAGTTTAAACCCCCTACCCTACCCTATTAAATCCTTTCATAATCTCGAAGGCCTTCTAGAGAAAAGAGACCCAGCCTGTTAAGCCTTTCCTGATAAACATATCCTCTCAGTTTTGGTATCATCCTTCAGAATATTTTTTGCACCTTCACTAGTGCCTCTCTATCCTTTTTATAGTATGGAAGCCAGAAGTGTACAGAGTACACAGTGTGGTCTTAGCGAGCTTCTATAGAAGTTTAACATAACTTTACTTTTCAATTCTAACTCTCTAGAAATGAACCTGAGTGTTTTGCTTTTTATAATGGCCATATTAGCCTACATCACTGCTTTTAGTGATTTGTGTATCTGTACCCCTAGATCCCTTTGCTCTTCTACCTCATTTAGACTCGTATTCTCTAAGCAGTACGCGACTTATTATTCTTCCTACCAAAATGCATCACCTTACACATAGCTATATAGGAATTCATTTGCCAATTGCACGTTCATTCTGCAAGTTTGTTAATGTCGTCTTGTATCTTGTTGCATTCATCTGGATTAACTATACCGCCCAATTTGGTGTTTTCAGCAAATTCTTAAGTTGTACTTCCGATTCCAGATTCCAAATTGTTTATGTAAATATTGAACAACTGTGGCCCTACCAGTGATTATTGTGGAATATTTTCCACCTTTTGCTAATATGAGTAGCTACCCTTAACCTATACTCTCTGTTTTCTCTGTCCTGTCAATCTTTTTGTCTTGCTTTTCTAGACTACGGAGGAGTTTATTCTCCGTTTTGAATGAATTCAATGAAAAGGAAGCTGAAAACTCAACTTACAAGTGTTTGCAGCACCGGAGAATGTTGAATTGCCTCAGATTGTTAACTGGTGTAAAAAATGCTACATTACTCAAGTGAAGAACCAGGTAAGAATATGGAGATAAAGATACTTTATTAGATTACAGACTTTAAAAAAAACTGTCCTTTCATTTATCCTCAAATAAGTAAGGAAAGTCCTTAAATTTCTATTATTAAGCTCGATGTGGAAATTTATAAAATAACTGGTACAGAAGTAAGGACTGAAATGGCGTAATGTGGTGGATAACACATTGTGTGTCTAAAGGGATGGGGTGCACTAAAGGTATGCATCAAAAGGGTAGTGTGTTTTAACTGGGGTAGTATGAACTTTGGTCAGTGTCCCCAATTTCTTGTCGTTACTATGGTGGAAGAACAACAAAAGTCCTGGAGATAGGATGTAAGCAATCCATTTGTGCTGTTTCTCTGAGGAGAAACCGGAAATTCCACAAGTCTGTGTATTATTGGGACAGTGGTGACTTGCTGATCAGGAAGGAGATCTGCAATCATTGTGGACAAATCTGTGAAAGCCTCAGGCTTGTATTCAGCTGCAGTTTAAAGAAAGCAAATAAGGTATTGAGATGAATTAACACAGGGAGTAAGGTAAAAGAACAACAGAGGTACACTAGTGCTGTATAAGTTTGAGATATACAACCTTTTGGAGCTGGGAGCTTTTTGTTTTAAAATCGTTCAGGATGTGGGCATCGCTGGCAAGGCTGGGCTTCATTGCTTATCCCTAGTTGCCCTTGAGGTGGTGGTGGGCTGCCTTCTTGAATTGCTACAGTCTTTGTGAAGCTGCTCCCACAGTACTTTTGGGTCAAACTTCTCAAACTTCTATCTAGCGACAATGAAGAATCAGTGATATATGTCCAAGTCAGGATGATATATGATTTGGAAGCGGCAGTGTTCCCGTGCACATGCCTGCCCTTGCTTTAGGGGATAGAGGTCATGACAGTGCTGTTGAAGAAAAACTTGGTGGCTTGCTGTAGTGCATCCTGTACGTAATACAGCCGCAGTACCCTGATGGTGGAGGGAATGGTGCAGGATGAACATATTGAAACTAGTAAGCAGGTTGCAAATGATCACTTTTTTATATTCGTGCATGGGATGTGGGTGTCGCTGGCTATGCCAGCATTTATTGCCCACCCTAATTGCCCTTGAGAAGGTGGTGAGCTGCCTTCTTGAACCACTGCATTCCATGGGTTGTAAATACACCAAGAGTGCTGTTAGGAAGGGAGTTCCAGGGTTTTGACTCAGCGACAGTGAAGGAACGGCGATATACTTCCAAGTCTGAATGGTGTGTGGCCTGGAGGGGCACTTGCAGGTGGTGGTCCCATGCATCCGCTGCCCTTGTCTTTCTAGGTGGTAGAGGTCATGGGTTTGGGAGGTGCTGTCGAAAGAGCCTTGGTGAGTTGCTGCAGTGCATCGGTGAAGAAGGAAGTGAATGTTGAAGGTGGTGGATGGGGTGCCAATCAAGTGGGCTGTTTTGTCCTGGATGGTGTCAAGCTTCTTGAGTGTTGTTGGAGCTGCACCCATCCAGGTAGTGGAGAGTATTCCATCACACTCCTGTCTTGTGCCTTGTAAATGGTGGACAGGCATCGGAACGTCAGGAGGTGAGTTACGCAACGCAGCATTTCCAGCCTCTGAACCTGCTCTCGTAGCCATAGTATTTTTATGGCTACTCCAGTTCAGTTTCTGGTCAATGGTAACCCACAGGATGTTGATAGTGGGGGATTCCGTGACTGTAATGCCATTGAATGTCCGGGGAGATGGTTAGATTCTCTCTTGTTGGAGATGAACGTGGCCTGGCACTTGTGTGGCACAAATGTTACTTGCCACTTATCAGCCCAAACCTCGAAGCTGTCCAGGTTTTGCTGCATATGGACACGGGCTGCTTCGTGAATGGTGCTGAACATCGTGCAATCATCAACGAATATCCCCACTTCTGACCTTATGATGGAGGGAAGGTTATTGATGAAGCAGCTGAAGATGGTTGGGCCTCGGACACTCCCCTGAGGAACTCCTGCAGTGATGTCCTGGGACTGAGATGATTGACCTCCAACAACCATTTTCCTTTGTGCTATGTCACGTAGCTATGAATTTTTGTCAAAGGGGAAAGTAATTCCATATCCTTTAAGTGAGGCAGGAAAACCTACCATTATACTCGGGGATGCAGGAGCAACCCAAACGCTTTTGCTGGGGAAAGGTATAACTTTTCCACCAGAGAGTGCCTTGAACACTGATGTTTTAGTTAATGAATTTGGCAGGGAATATATACCCGTACCTTTATATAAAGTACGCCTAGATAGTGACTTAATATCTGGGATGGTAACTGTAGGAGTTGTCCACAGTTTGCCAGTAGAGGGAATTGATCTCCTCGGAAATGATTTGGCTGGATCAAAAGTATCAGCTTCTGCCATAATTACGGAGGAGCCAAGTGAAGTTAGGGAAACAGATCAATTACAGGAACAGATTCCAGGAATATTTCCTGCGTGTGTAGTCATTATCAGAGATGAAAGTGGCACCACAAACAGATAGCCAAGTATCTGAAACCTTGTTTGGGGATTTACATAATCCGAATGAGTTGTTTAACAGATCTTCTATAATTGCAGCACAGCAAGCTGATCCAGAGGTACACAGAATAGGACAGACGGCTTTGACAGAAGCTGAAGCAAAAGGAGTTCCAGAAGGCTGTTCTATTGAAGACAGTGTTCTGAGGACGAAATGGAGACTGCCTCATAGACCTGCGGACGAAGACTGGACAGTTGTTGAACAGATAGTGGTACCACCTAAATATCACCAGGGATTACTAAGGTTAGCATATGACATTCCTTTTGCAGGACATAGGGGGATTCGAAAGACTAAATCACGTATTAGTGAACATCTTAAAGCATCCCAAGCCAATATGAAAAATTGGGTAAAAACGAATGCAAAAATCTGCAATTTTCAACCAGAGGGTGATGTTTAGGTATTGTTACCGTTACAGGGGGAACCATTAAAAGTATGGTTCAGTGGCCCATAGAGAGTGATCAAAAGAGTGGTAGATTACTTGATTGATACCCCTGATTGTCGGAAGAAGAATTGGTTATGCCACATCAATATGTTAAAGAAATATTATCGCAGGGAGGAGGATACGCCAGTACAGTTATGTCAGGTAATCGAGACTGTTGAGAAGGTAAAGCATAATGAGGATGAGGCTGAAGGAGGCTGAGACAATTCTCAGATTGAACCTCCTGGTTAGCGAATATAGAATGGCTAGGAAAATTAGACAACATGCTTTTGCATTTAGAGGCAAATCAATGTGAAGACCTAACCAGATTTTCACAACATTTAAAAGAGTCTGTAGGGGATAAACCAGGATGTACATACATAATGTGGTTGTAGGGGAATCCGTTCCTTTGAAACAACATCCTTACCGCTTAAGTCCAGCCAAACGGGCCCAAGTAAAAGCAGAAATCCAGTACATGCTGGAAAACAACTTGATCGAACCTAATCAAAGCAGATGGAGTTCTAGTACCGAAACCTGACGGGTTTGTATAGACTACAGAAAAGTCAATGCAGTAATGAAGGCAGACTCCTACCTAATTCCTCGTTTAGAAGACTGTAGTGACAGACTGGGCAGTGCAAGGTTTCTTACCAAGATGGATTTGTTAAAGGGATACTGTCAAGTTCCTTCGACTCTTCGAGCCTAGGAGATATCAGCTTTTGTAACAACTGATTGTCTTTATCGGTGCCGAGTGTTGCCATGCGAGCTAAAAAATGCCCCAGCCACCTTTCAAAGATAATGAATCAGATGGTAGCCAGTGTTCCCAACTGTGTAGTGTCTCAATGATGTACTAATATACAGTAACACTTGGTAAGAACACTTAAACTAGCTAAAAATTCTGTTTTAAAAGAACTACAAGCAGTGAGTATAGTGATAAATCTGGGAAAAAGCGAATTTGTAAAAGCAAGAGTAACTTACTCTGACACATAGTGGGTAAGGACAATTATTGCCAAAAACAGCAAAGGTACAAGCCTTAGTGTTTCCTATCCCTAAGTCTTAATGGGAAATAATGAGGTTTTTGGGGATGTGCAGTTTTTACAGGAAATTTGTACTAAATTTTAATACTGTGGTTGCTCCATTAACCAATTTGCTACAAAAGAAGAAAAACAAAGTCGTATAATCAGATGAATGCCAGGCAGTTTTTGAGAAGCTAAAGGCAATCTTAACTAATGAACCAATGTTGGCTGCTCCAAACTTTTCTAAACCATTTAAACTAGCGATCGATACTGGTGACCTAGGGGCTGGTGCAGTCCTATTGCAGGATGACAAATCGGGCATAGAGAAGCCAGTAGGGTACTTTTCAAGAAAACTAAATTGCCATCAAAAAAAATATTCCACAATGGAAAAAGAAACATTAGGACCTTTGACAAGGCCCCGCATGGCAGACTGGTGCAAAAGGTGAAGTCACACGGGATCAGAGGTGAGCTGGCAAGATGGATACAGAACTGGCTCAGTCACAGAAGACAGAGGGTAACAGTGGATGGGTGTTTTTCTGAATGGAGGGATGTGACTAGTGGTGTTCCACAGGGATCAGTGCTGGGACCTTTGCTGTTTGTAGTATATATAAATGATTTGGAGGAAAATGTAGCTGGTCTGATTAGTAAGTTTGCGGACGACACAAAGGTTGGTGGAGTTGCGGATAATGATGAGGATTGTCAGAGTATACAGCAGGATATAGATTGGTTGGGGACTTGGGTGGAGAAATGGCAGATGGAGTTTAATCCGGACAAATGTGAGGTAATGCATTTTGGAAGATCTAATGCAAGTGGGAAGTATACAGTAAATGGCAGAACTCTTAGGAGTATTGATAGGCAGAGAGATCTGGGCGTATAGGTCCACAGGTCACAAAGTGGCAACGCAGGTGGATAAGGTAGTCAAGAAGGCATACGGCATGCTTGCCTTCATTGGTCGGGGCATAGAGTATAAAATTGGCAAGTCATGTTGCAGCTGTACAGAACCTTAGTTAGGCCACACTTAGAATATTGCGTGCAATTCTGGTCGCCACACTACCAGAAGGACGTGGAGGCTTTGGAGAGGGTACAGAGGAGGTTTACCAGGATGTTGCCTGGTCTGGAGGGCATTAGCAATGAGGGGAGGTTGGAAAAACTCGGATTGTTTTCACTAACGACGGAGGTGGTGGGGCGACATGATAGAGGTTTACAAAGTTATGAGCGGCATGGACAGAGTGGATAGTCAGAAGCTTTTTCCCAGGGTGGAAGAGTCAGTTACTAGGGGACATAGGTTTAAGGTGCGAGGGGCAAAGTTTAGAGGGGATGTGCGAGGCAAGTTTTTTTTACACAGGGTGGTGAGTGCCTGGAACTTGCTGCCAGGGGAGGTGGTGGAAGCAGATACGATAGCGACGTTTAAGAGACATCTTGACAAATATATGAATAGGATGGGAATAGAGGGATATGGGCCCTGGAAGTGCAGAAGGTGTTAGTTTCGGCAGGCATCAAGATCGGCGCAGGCTTGGATGGCCGAATGGCCTGTTCCTGTGCTGTACTGTTCTTTGTTCTTTTTTGACTTCTGCTGGCTCACAAACGTTTCGAAGTATATGTCTGCCAAGACGATAAAGAAACACTAATGTACACTGGCCATAATCCATTAATGTTTGTGGAAAAATTTAAAATCGGAAATGCTTGAATATTTAGATGAAGCTTGTTACAGCCTTATTTGAAAGTTGTACATATTTCAGGTAAAAACAATGTTATGGCCAATGCTTTGTCATGAATTTAACCATGTTAAGTTATATGGATGGCGATGGTACAAAGAAAATTCTATAAATTATCAGTAGAGTGAATGGGGGCATGAATGTGGAAAATGTTAGTGTTTTTCCCATTTTTTTTTTGCATTGTAATGAAACACATTTTCAGAATGGCGTTTCATTTCACCAAAGGCGGAGGGGTCAGGGAACTGCTCATCACAGCTCCAGGGACCCGGGTTCAATTCTGGGTACTGCCTGTGTGGAGTTTGCAAGTTCTCCCTGTGTCTGCGTGGGTTTTTCTCCGGGTGCTCCGGTTTCCTCCCACAAGCCAAAAAACTTGCAGGTTGGTAGGTAAATTGGCCGTTATAAATTGTCACTAGTATAGGTAGGTGGTAGGGAAATATAGGGACAGATGGGGATGTTTGGTAGGAATATGGGATTAGTGTAGGATTAGTATAAATGGGTGGTTGATGGTCGGCACAGACTCGGTGGGCCGAAGGGCCTGTTTCAGTGCTGTATCTCTAATCTAATCTAAAAAAACTGTGTTGTTCTCCTCTTCTCTTTGCAAACGGCGTGCCTTTCAGCCCCCGTTTTGAAAACGGCGTGCCTTTCAGACCCTGTTCCCCAGGCAACTGCAGGAGACGTGCTGTGATCTAACTTTCGATTGTGTGGAAAGGCTAGCTTCAACCGGGTTGAGCTAGAGAGAGAGAGACACAAGCAAAGCATGCTTGCCTTGAAGGAAGAGAATTCTCTTGGTTGAAATTCTACAATGAGCCACAGGCTGTGTTAATTGCCTAAGAAGAAGGAAAACTCTTTTGAAGAAACATTTGTATTGCTGGAGGTAGCAAAAATTCCTTGTCTTTACTTCCAATCTGAGTCTTTGCTTCAAGATTGACTCTCTTGACTCATTGTGTTTACTGGAATTCGCAGTAAAGTTTTGACTGAAATCTACCAATTTGAGAATCCAAATAATAGACCTGTCGTACACCGCGTTGAAGGAACTGTGTGATGCCTGCTGCAGCCGAAGTGCTTTGAATGTCTATCAGGTAAAGACTGTTCAGCAAATCCGTGTTGAGACTTCAAGTGTAATTTGATTGTTCTAATCTGGACACCTCATCAACCAGGAACGTAACTCACAAAGACTTGTAACCCGGTTATTTATTTATTCTTAAACAGCTAATTTTTTTACACCATTTTTAAAACCGATTAACCGTTAGTTTTTGACTGTATGTGAATGGAAGAGTTACAATAAATAGGTTATAAGGTCATAAACACTATTAAGATAAATTTATGTCTTAAAATTTTGTTCATTAATAAACAGTTAATTTGTTGTCTAAAGATACCTGGTTTGGTCTATTTTTATTCTGTGGGGTACTAAAGTGTTTAATTTGGCCGCTTTCCGGTTTGGTGGGAAAACTTTAATATGTGGGGTAAGTACACCCACAGTGCTGTTAGGAAGGGAGTTCCAGGATTTTGACCCAACAACAGTGAAGGAACGTTGATATAGTTCCAAGTCAGGATGGTGTGTGACTTGGAGGGGAACTTGCAGGTGGTGGTTTTCCCATGCATTTGCTGCCCTTGTACTTCTAGTTGGTAGAGGTCGCGGGTTTGGAAGGTGCTGTCTAAGGAGCCTTGGTGCATTACTGCAGTGTATCTTGTAGATGGTACACACTGCTGCCACTGTGCGTCGGTGGTGGAGGGAGTGAATGTTTGTCGATGGGATGCCAATCAAGCGGGCTGCTTTGTCCTGGATGGTGTCAAGCTTCTTGAGTGGAGTTGGAGCTGCACCCATCCAGGCAAGTGGAGAGTATTCCATCACACTCCTGACTTGTGCCTTGTAGATGGTGGACAGGCTTTGGGGAGTCAGGAGATGAGTTACTCGCCGCAGGATTCCTAGCCTCTGACCTGCTCTTGTAGCCACAGTATTTATATGGCTACTCCAGTTCAGTTTCTGGCCAATGGTAGCCCCTAGGATGTTGATAGTGGGGGTTTCAGCGATGGTAATGCCATTGAATGTCAAGGAGGAGATGGTTAGATTCTCTCTTGTTGGAGGTGGTCATTGCCTGGCACTTGTGTGATGCGAATGTTACTTGCCACTTATCAGCCTAAGCCTGCATATTGTCCAGGTCTTGCTGCATTTCTACACGGACTGCTTCAGTATCTGAGGAGTCATGAATGGTGCAGAACATTGTGCAATCATCAGCGAACATGATTGAAGGAAGGTCATTGATGAAGCAGCTGAAGATGGTTGGGCCTAGGACACTACCCTGAGGAACTCCTGCAGTGATGTCCTGGAGCTCAGATGATTGACCTCCAACAACCACAACCATCTTCCTTTGTGCTAGGTATGACTCCAGCCCGCAGAGGGTTTTCCCCCTGATACACATTGACCTCAGTTTTGCTAGGGTTCCTTGATGCCATACTCGGTCAAATGCTGCCTTGATGTCAAGGGCAGTCACTCTCACCTCACCTCTTGTGTTCAGCTCTTTTGTCCATGTTTGAACCAAGGCTGTAATGAGGTCAGGAGCTGAGTGGCCCTGGTGGAGCCCAAACTGAGCTTCACTGAGCAGGTTATTGTGAAGCAAGTGCTGCTTGATGGCACTGTTGATGACACCTAGCTTGGCTAGGGGCGTGGCAAGTTCTGGAGCACAGAGCTGCAGTACTATTGCCGGAATATTGTCAGGGCCCATAGCTTTTGCAGTATCCAGTGCCTTCAGGCGTTTCTTGATATCTCACGGAGTGAATCAAGTTGGCTAAAGTCTGGCATCTGTGATGCTGGGGACTTCAGGAGGAGGCCGAGATGGATCATCAACTCAGCACTTCTGGCTGAAGATTGTTGCAAATGCTTCAGCCTTATCTTTTGCACTGATGTGCTGGGCTCCCCCATCATTGAGGATGGGGATATTTGTGGAGCCACCTCCTCCTGTTAGTTAAAAGCACAATACTGCGGATGCTGAAAATCTGAAACAAAAACAAGAAATGCTGGAATCACTCAGCAGGTCTGGCAGCATCTGTGGAAAGAGAAGCAGAGTTAACGTTTTGGGTCAGTGACCCTTCTTCGGAACTGACCAATATTAGAAAAGTCACAGATTATAAGCAAGTGAGGTGGGGGTGGGGCAAGAGATAACAAAGGAGAAGGTGCAGATTGGACCAGGTCACGGAGCAAAGGCAAACAATATGTTAATGGTGTGTTGAAAGACAAAGCATTAGTACAGATTAGGTGTGAATACACTGAATATTGAACAGCAGCAAGTGCAAACCTGAAAAAAACAGTGGGTAAGTTTTTTTTCAGGTTTGCACTTGCTGCTGTTCAATATTCAGTGTATTCACACCTAATCTGTACTAATGCTTTGCCTTTCAACACACCATTAACATATTGTTTGCCTTTGCTCCGTGACCTTTTGGTCAGCTATGTGGCCTGGTCCAATCTGCACCTTCTCCTTTGTTATCTCTTGCCCCACCCCCACTTCACTTGCTCATAATCTGTGACTTTTCTAATATTTGTCAGTTCCGAAGAAGGGTCACTGACCCGAAACGTTAACTCTGCTTCTCTTTCCACAGATGCTGCCAGACCTGCTGAGTGATTCCAGCATTTCTTGTTTTCCTCCTGTTAGTTGTTTAATTGTCCACCACCAGTCACAACTGGATGTGACAGGACTGCAGAGCTTAGATCTTATCCATTGGTTGTGGGATCACTTAGCCCTGTCTATCCCATGCTGCTTCTGCTGTTTGGCATGCAAGTGTTGTAGCTTCACCAGGCTGACACCTCATTTTTAGGTATGCCTGGTACTGTTCTCGGCATGCCCTCCTGTTCGTTTCATTGAACCATTGTTGATCCACTGGCTTGATGATAACGGTAGAGTGGAAGGTATGCCTGGCCATGAGGTTGCAGATTATGGTTGAATGCAATTCTGCTGCTGATCACCCACCGCACCTCATGGAGGTCAAGTTTTGAGTTGCTGGATCTGTTAGAAATCTATTCCATTTAGATTTGATAAGATTGTGGTGTTTTATACCCCCTTCTAAGTTGGGAACAGACTTGGCAGCACAAAGCTTGTTATGAAATGACTTCATTGAGATAAAGGTAAGGGCAAGTTTGTTAGGTTTTCAGATAACCCGTAGTCACAAATGCAGGCAGTAATTAACAGTCTAATACAGATACTACCCATATTAGAGACTGTACGGCAGATTGGTCTTCAAGTTGTTGGTGTCTCTCTCTCTCTCGTCTCTTGTTCAAAATTCTCTGCCGTACAGTATCAAAGACAAGACTGCTTTTATCCTGGAAACTTTCCAGTTTACCCTCCCTCTGCCAATCAGTGATTAGTCTTATACTAGAGGATGCGTTTCTTAACCAACCAAAGATCGTTTGTGATGGTTGCTATTGCGCAAGCAGTACCCCTTTGGGTTGACTACTTTGTCTAAATGCTTTTACATTTTGAGGCTGCATTTCTCACTACAAGACAAATCTACACAGAAGCTGTTTTCATCGTCTGCTCTCAAGGTCTCACCCTTTTGCTGCACGTAAGCAATTTAAAACTTGACATAATCTCCCGGAATCCCTCTGCTTTGACATCTTGTCCATACTGTGCCTTATTTCCTAAGTTTTTCCACTTTACCATACTACAAAGAAGGGTTCTAATAAAGCTAAATGTTAGTTTATGATAAGTTAGTTGTTAGCTGGATTTTAACAATTAATATGCTGGTTTGTAACTTTTAGTAACTTAATCTTGCATTCCCCTAGTTGAGGGGGAGCTATCCTTATCAACCCCTCGTTAATTATTTTATTATTTTCAAGAAAAGCCTCGAGCTCTAAGTTTTGTGTTTTGTAACACACGTGTCCCACAAGTAGCAAATAGCAAAGTATTAAGAGTCCTACTACTACTATCACGGCCTGGGTTATTATCATAAACATGGACAGAGTCCGGAGCCATGGGTGTTGGCCCACATTATATACAGTCTCCCACCACTGGTGGTTGTCTAGCCATTGTATTTTCTGCATTCTACGGTCATTGTTCTGCACCATCTTACTAAGTGTTTCTGTAGGGTGGTGGTCCTTTCTATTCCAGGCTGCAGTGCTGGCTGCTGTACCAATACCCAACAATTCCCCTTCCTTGATTCTAACCCACCTAATCGTGATGGCAACATCCATAGATCCATGGCCCAATCACAGTGGTCACAAAAGCGTCATTACATTCATTACAATATCATAATACTTCCATCATGCATGGATTTAAAAGATGCTCCAGCTCTCTTTGACTGTAACCATCTTGTGGATATTTCTTGCTAAATATTTTCTGAGCCCTTTAACTGTCTCTCTCGACTTGAATTTTACTCCCTCTGATCATTACCAATATGTTTAATTTATCCTGATTGTTGTAAAGTCATTTTCTCTATGGAGTATAACTTAAAGTGTTGCCTCACTCTACTGGCTACATTAACCATTTTATGCCATGCTGTTTGTCAAGTAGGTGATCATGTCTGAGACCTGTTCTTCACTGCATTTCACCATACATTTTGCATGTTGGTTGCTTTACATGTAACAAATCACATCTGCACACTTACACCAGTATCCCAATATCATGCCAAACATTCTCGACTCTCGGGCGATCTTATTAAGAGATCAAAAAGGTGGGGTGGGGGAGTGATGGTGGTCTGTCTGAGATCTTTTCCTACCTCCCCCTGCAAGGTTCTGATGTCTCGAGTAGTAGCCAGACTATCAAATGTAGCTCACTTTACAAAAAACACTCATAGACAAGGATACAAATATCTCCAAGAGAAAACTATCAAATTACCAGTCTTATCTCCACTTTCCTGACTTTCACTGGCAAGTTCGAGACTTCTTGGAAGTACTACACTATATTATTAAGCTATATTAATTTAATGGTTTGAATTCTAATTTCAACATTGTTTGTCCCCAACATTCCTTTATTAGCTCTTGCATCAGCCAGATCTAATTGCCAATTCCCATTAATTATAATTTTTCATTTTGAGCCCTGGAGAAACTTTACAGTCCAATATTCTTATCTTTAAAACAGAACTCAAACATTCCCATTTGATTCCAGGCATTGCCATATTTTGTTCTCTATCTTAGATGATATTTTAATTTCTTAAAAGTATCTTGCTAAATTGCACTGGATTTTCAACATCTCAAATTATTCCAAATTCAGATAACTGTGTTGCTGGGGTTTTGTTGATCCATTTAACTCCAAAAGAGCCTTATTTCTCAATTTTATTTATTTTATTTTTATTTAGAGATACAGCACTGAAACAGGCCCTTCGGCCCACCGAGTCTGTGCCGACCATCAACCACCCATTTATACTAATCCTACATTAATCCCATATTCCTACCACATCCCCACCTTCCTTCACTTCCCCTACCACCTACCTACACTAGGGGAAATTTATAATGGCCAATTTACCTATCAACCTGCAAGTCTTTGGCTGTGGGAGGAAACCGGAGCACCCGGCGAAAACCCACGCGGTCACAGCGAGAACTTGCAAACTCCGCACAGGCAGAACCCAGAATCGAACCCGGGTTGCTGGAGCTGTGAGGCTGCAGTGCTCGCCACTGTGCCGCCCGATGTTCAGAAAATTTCTAAAAATGTGATTATTCCCATAAATTTCAAATAAGTTCCCTTTTGAGTGCTTGAAATAACCACTCATATCAATTTAATTTTGATTATCGATTCCAATTTCTTATGCCCAGGCTTGGTGGTATTGCATGGTGTTTTACATTAAAGACAGAAGTGTTTGCAAATATCTCTCCTCCTCGAGCACTTTATCTCGGAAGATAACAAGTAACAAAGGTATTGAAAAAGCAGAGTCCTTAGTCCAAATTTTGACTATGCTGTGACATTTGATGTCTGCAGTTAAGTTCTTAAATTCATAAAACTGCTGGATCTATTGCTGTGGCATCAGTTCTCATGTGGCCTGTTTAAAAAAAAAAACGCACAGAATCCATTATGGCTCTGCCCCTGAGCCCAATGGGTTAATTTATAAATGTTACACTCAGCAATGCAAAAATTGTGTGGTGCATTAAATAAAAAAAAAAAAACAGCTGCAGTGGGGTTAATTTCTTTGCTTGTCTCCAAGGAGCAAAACATTCTCAGATGCGTCACTTTACGTAACTTTTTTTTAAAACCTCCCGATCGAAAAAGAACTAAACGCTACTTTAAACTATTTTTCCCAACTGTTTTTGGTATCCTTAAGGTTCGAAAACAACAAACTCATTAGTAACATTGTCAATATGAAAGGAAATCATCTCCATCAGGGAAGACTGCATTTTAGATTAAACTCCAATTGTTTCCAAATCTTTTGTAAGGCGTTTCTAATCCAATCATTTTTTGATAGAACCAGGATGATTCCAAATTCCAATTCACAGCAATAAACACTTAAAATTCAAAACTGCCAATGTTATATGAGTAATCCTTATATCTGGAATTAAAGCCTCCCTTATTCCATGACATGATGACTTGAAAGTTCATTGTGGCTACCAATGAAATTCCAGTTGTTCCCACTTAACAGGTCAGTTAACCTTAATAATTTAAACTTAATTCAGACTTATTAACTTATAATAATTATCAACTACACACAGAACAGAATAGCGCATGCCTTTTTTGAAAAGAAAAGGTAAATTACATAATTTTTCTTCTTTCTTCAGGCTCCTTTTCAAATGACTATAATAAAACCAAAAACTAAAGAAAAGGTTATTTCACATTTTTACCACAAAAGCCTCTTAAACAAACTTTAAACAGACAGAATCTTTCCCATATCTCCTTTGTTTATCCATTCTCTCCCTTAAACCAATATCCAATTCCTGACATTTGCTACTTAAAAACAATCAATAAGACATGTCTTTAATTTAAACTGCAAAAAATAGCAAGAGCAGTTTTTAAAGTTTGGTCCAATTAAAACAATGTTTTAAGCTTCAAATGGGATTTCTGTCAGTCATCTTCAGGCCTTCAAGGCTGAAGCTTATCTCTTACAAAATTGTTCATTGTCTTTTCACAGTTGCAAAACCAACTTTTCAAATAAAAATAAAATATTACACCAGCATCTTTAATATGAAATGTAGTTCAGTTTTTATATCCCATTTCTGGGTGTACAATCTTAAATTGAAATGAACACACTCAACAATCGCTTTCGCACTTACTCAATTCCAAACAACTTAGAAAAATTGATTCCTGTAATGGGTTATGAATTCAAAGTACCAAAAATCTGTGTTAAATTCCCTGTCCCAATCCCAAGGAACACACAGGTTCAACTAGTTCACAACCAAAACATGACTCAAGGTTCCCACAAAAATATACACATATAAAAATAGAACAAGTAACAGACTCGTGCTTTCAATATTAAATCCAGACTACAAAGGGTTAATAACTGTTAGCTCTACAGAACACGAGCTACACAGATAAGGACATTCATTCGTGGAAGCTTCCAACATTTACAAATTTGAACAAAAGACACAGTAACTTTCTTTTACTCACTTTAAATTTGACTAAAGGCATCTTAAGTAGTCCCTCACTTTCTCACTCCAGCTCCCCCCATCTACATTTTGACCACCGTCCTTGTAGGAGGCTGGAACTGTGCCTCCCACGGTTACTCAGACACAATTGCCTGTGGTCTCCCCAATCTTCACTGCAGTTCCAAATCTCTTCTGAAACACTCATTCTTCTCCTCCACCTGTTGTTTCAGCTGGCCTTTAGCTTCCTGAGCATCAACCACGGCTGCGCCAGCGTTCATGTTAGAGACATGCTGCTGCTGTAACACAGTGGTCGTACGCTTGTGGCACAGCTCTAAATCTCAAACCCGCTGGTTCAGTCGCTCAACCTCTTTATCTTTCTGAGTAGCGGTCTCTTGGATCTACTGAGTGCTGTGAGCCAGAAGGATTTTTGCCTTCTCTATCTTTAACTACTTCTGGCCTATCTTGTCTTGATTGAGCTCTATAACTTCCTTGTATTTCAACTTGAAGACCCGTTTAACATCTTTAGACGACATGACTTTATTATTCTCGTATAAGTGCCTTTGGATCACTGGTAGGTCCTTTAAGGTCTTCACACTCCCCAAAAGGGTTTTCCCTCCCAAGCCACGTGTTGGCCGGTCTCTCCTTCCTTTCTTCCAAAAAGCGTTCACAATGTGCCAAGTCCCATTTGGGGTGCCAGATTGTAAGACTTGATAGGATCAGGGTGTTTTATACTCCCTTGATTGGGGTGTTTTATACCCCCTTCTAAGGTGGGAACAGACTTGGCAGCACAAAGCGTGTTATGAATCAACTTCATTGAGATAAAGGTAAGGACAAGTTTAAGTTTTCACATAAACCATAGTCACAAACTCGAGCAGTAATTAACAGTCTAACACAGATACTACCCGTATTAGAGACTGGACGGCAGAGCACATGACTCTTTCTCTTGCAGCTTTTGGTCTTCATGTTGTTCGTGTCTCTTTCTCTCTCGTCTCTTGTTCAAAATTCTCTGCCGTACAGTATCAAAGACGAGACTCCTTTTAATCCTGTCAACTTTCCAGTCAACCCTCCCCTCTCCTAATCAATGATTAGTCTTGTATTAAAAGATGCCTTTCTTAACCAACCAAGGATCGTTTTGTGATGGTTGGTAACCTTTTGGATTTGCGCAAGTAGTACCCCTTTGTGTTGACTACTTTGTCTCAATGCTTTTACATTTCAAGGCTGCCTTTCTCACTACAAGACAAATCTACGCAGAAGCTGTTTTCATTGTCTGCTCTCAAGGTCTCACCCTTTTGCTGCAAGTAAGCATTTTAAAACTTGACATAATCACCCAGAATCCCTCTGCCTCGACATCTTGTCCATACTGTGCCTTATTTCCTAAGTTTTTCCACTTTACCATACTACAAAGAAGGATTCTAATAAAGCTAAATGTTAGTTTTTGATAAGTTAGTTGTTCGTTTATAATAGCTGGATTTTAACAATTAATATGCTGGTTAGTAACTTTTAGTAACCTAATCTTACAGCGCAGTGGTCATGCCACACAACGCGATGATGGATATTCTTAATCATCTCCACAAGGACTGTGCTGTGGTCACTCCTACCAATACTGTCATGGACAGATGCATCTGCGACAGGTAGCTTGGTGAGGACAAATTCAAGTAGGTTTTTCCCTCTTGATTCCCTCACCAGCTGCCGCAGCTGAAGTCTAGCAGCTATGTCCTTTAGGATTCAGCCAGCTCGATCAATAGTGGTGCTACCAAGCCACTCTTGGTGACCCACCCACCCCCAATTCTGCACCCATGCTACCCTCAGTGCTTCTTCCAATTGGTGTTTAACATGGAGAAGCACTGATTCATCAGCCGAGGGGGAAGGTAGATTTCCTTGCCCATGTTTGATCTGATGCCATGAGACTTCCTGGGAGTCCAGAATCAATGTTGAGGGCAACTCCCTCCCAACTGTATACCACTGTGCTGCCACCTCTGATGGGTCTACCCTGCCAATAGTGGTGTCAGGGACATTGTCTGTAAGGTATGATTCAGTGAGTATGATGAATCTGTGGGACAGCTCTCCCAATTTTGGCGCAAGCCCCCAGATGTTAGTAAGGAGGACTTTGCAGGGTCAACAGGGCTGGGTTTGCTATTGTTTCCAGTGCCTAGGTTGATCTGTCTGGTTTCATTCTTTTTCTTAGACTTTGTAGGTAGCTTGCTAGGGCATTTAAGAGTCGGCTTCATTAGTTTATAATTCCAGATTTATTAATTGCATTGAAATTTAACCATCTGCCATGGTGGGATTCGAACCCATGTCCCTGGAGCATTAGCCTAGGCCTCTGGATTACTGGTACAGTGACATTACCACTATGCCACCACCTCCCCTTGTGATTCCCATCTGCAGAAAAATCCAATTCCCAAGCATATGAAGTTAAGACTCCTCACCCACACACAACTGTGAGGCCATAATCAAAAACCTGATACTCCATAGATTAAAACAAAATCAATGCAAACCAGCAATCAACAAAGCTAATGAAATGTTAAAAGTCAAAACAGCAGAATTGTAAGTCAGAAGAAGCAGTGTAGCTTGGGTTCTGTGTCCAGTTCTGATAAGCAAGACATTCAAGTCCTGGATTAACACAGCAGAGAGCAATGAGGCCATACATACCATGCCATACCAGCTTATAATCAGCATTTCAAGCCCAGTAACAGCTAGTCAGTATTTCACAAGAAAAAACATTTTTATGACTTGGATTATTGGAGATTATCAACCAACCAGATCAGTTGTTGGCTGTCAGAACCAATCAGATTGGTGATTTTTAAAAAATAAAGTGTTAATTCCTCTGTTAAAACAGTGGACCGATGAAACTTCTATTAACTTGTTGAATGATTGCTATTGTCAATAGTAATTTCTCGCCTGAGGTATTATTTTAAAAATAGAAAATGTTTGACATGAGCAAAACGTTAATTCGTTAATGAAGTAAAGACAGATTAATGTTTGGGTCTGGCCCTCTGTAGAAACTCCACTCTAAGGTTTTCTTTGATTATTGACTCCTCCCTCCTGCAGCAACTCAAAACTTGAAGTTGAAACAAAATCAAAATACTGTGGCTGCTGAAAATCTGAAATAAAGATAGGAATTCCGTAAACACTCAGCAGGTCATGCAGCATCTATAGAGAGAGAGGCAGTTAACATTTCAGGTTGACGACTTTTCATGTGAACTAGAATG